>NC_135307.1:44833007-45098007 GCF_048772815.1 Callospermophilus lateralis
CACTTTAAGAGATGCTATTCCATTGTGTACATATAGTTTCCAAGTTACCTTGGCAGTAACCCAGAATTAGTGTTAAGAGTACAGAAAGGATTATATTTCTTTCCAGACTTTATTTTATTTTTTAAAGAGAGAGAGAGAGAGAGAATTTGTAAAAATATTTATTTATTTATTTATTTATTAGTTTTCAGTGGACATACCATCTTTATTTTATTTTTATGTGGTGCTGAGGATCGAACCCAGTGCCCCATGCATGCCAGGCGAGCGCACTACCGCTTGAGCCACATCCCCAGCCCCAGATTTTAAAATTTTTATATCCTTCTTTCCTGTATATACTTTGTTCAGAATCTCCATTATAAGTTTTGTGTGAGCCCTGACATATATTGTAGGATTGTGATATTATTCAGGATTACTTCTGTTTATACTCTTAAGCAATCAGTGCTTAAGAATGAATCAATGAAAAAAAAAAAACAACAAACAAACAGTTCAAAGAATGGCCCTAGATGATCATTATCTTCTAATTTTATTCTGGAAATCAAGATTCCAAAATCCTATGGGAGAGTGACTTAGGAATTGCAAAAATTAAAAACTAATATAGAACTTTAGAGTTTGAATCAAATATAACTCAGCATAAAAATATAGACTGGCTCTCTCTCAAGTGCCCGTTCAACATTAAGCTTCTTTGAGAGAGAGGATCTAATAGGAGGCTGCTTGCTCTTCTCCACACTGAGTGGCCACACTCTATTCAGACATTACATTTTAAGAGAAGTGTAGACCTCTGTATGTCATTTGGAAGAAAATAACCAGTCTAGCAAGTGAACTAGAAATCATGTTACATGAAGAATAACAAAGACCCTGGGGAAGTTTAGTTTGGAACACACATAACTTAAAAGGACATTAATGCCCATTCTATATATTTGAAGAATATATAGAATTTAAAAAATAGATGGTTTTAGTTTGACTTTAGAGTAAAGAAAAAAGGAGAGAGGGTGGGGTGGTGGTGGTAGGTGGGTGTACAACTGAAGAAGAAAAAAGAAATCACACCCAAATACACATGTCAGGCATGTTCAAAGCTGTTGACTTTAAAATGTAAGTGGTTTCATAGATATGCTTACAAGAAATTCAAGCAATGATCTTGAAATTTCCATAGAGACTAGTACTTTTTGTATCATTTGATTTTTAATATCAATGGTAATGGAACAGAAGAACTACATAATCTGTATGGAACTATACTATTTTATTCTCTTAAGTAAAAGTATTGTGGGCAAGATGGGGTTGGGAAGTAGTATTAGCAGGAAGAGCATCCTTTAGGCTATGCAATTAGTTGCCTTGCCTAAGTAGCAGGGAAATCCTTGAGCCTATAGATTCCATGTCTATGGCATCTTCAACGATATCGCAAGGTTCTGCAAGGTTAAGATGATTTCTACATCTTGTTTCAAGAGGGTCTATGGTAGAGTCTGATTGATTCCTGGCATCTTGGGATAAATTCTTCACTTCTTTTCTCCTTCCTACCCTTTCTTCTCTTGCAAATGCTTTATAAAAGCTGTGTTCTCAACAAGGTGGAGGTATGGTTTCTGCCCTCACAGTTTATGTCACTTACCCTCCTTCCAAAATTTCAGATACTTAGTAAGAACACAATATTCATTGTATGTGGCTGCCATCTTTAACTACCTTGCATTCATTTGAGGAAACAGGAACCAGGAGTGAAGAACGTTAAACTGGTCAAGTATGATAGGGCTTTGAAAGAGCAAAGACTCTAGAATTGGCCATGAAACGTTAAAAATGACATCTCAAAGTTGTTGATAGATGAATAGGAGTTTATTAGATGAAAAAAATAGAAGAATATTCTAATCAAAGGGAGTATCAAACACAAAGGCAAGGGAGCAATAAATAGATCTTGTTGGGGGACTGTTAGTGTGTTTGATATGATGGCTGTTCCACACGTTCAGGAAGCACATAAGACATGAAGGTGGAGAAATTACATGAACCATGTGTGACAGGCCTGGGGAGCCAACCCAGGAGGTGAGGACTTGATTCTCTAACTAGTGATGAGCCAATGGAGACGGCTTTTATGTGGGAAGTGACAAGGAAGGATTTGGTTTATTTCTGGAGTTATCAAAATACAGTGTCTAGGAAGTCTTTTGAGTTATGAGAGCCTGATATAAAGAGACCGTTTAGGAAATTGTTACAACATTTCAAGAAAGAAAGTGAAGATCTTCTCCAAGGTAGAGTTCTGTGAATGGGGCGGTATTATGAAACTGAGATAGGATCATTGGCACAAGGTCATTAAGTAGAGGGGACAGACTAGGAAATGGAAGGATTAATGATGGTCACAGGTTCTCTAGATTGGTAGCTAGCTATCCTGATCCTCTTGCCTGAGAGAAATTTAAAGGGATATTTTCTTAAATAGCTAAGTTGATATGAGGTGAGCAGTTGTAATCCTGGGTCTGATCCTCTGAAGCAGTGTTGAAGCTAGGGCTGAAAATAGGGCTTGGAAATACTAATCACTGGTGTTGAAATAAATGGCAGTTCAAATCAAGGAATGGATTGAAAACCCATGGAACTGATGTAGAGCAAAGAGAGGGTTAAGGAGCATGTGGGGGGCAAGTTGTCACTTAAAATGCAAAGAGAAAAGAGAAGACAAGAAGGAATAGGACACCACAGAATTTGATTTTGTTAGGGGAAGAAATATTAATAATGTCAAGGTAGCTGAAGATAAATCTTTAATAGGGTAAATACTGAAGAGATGCCTTAAGTTTTTTCAATTGAAACAGTTGCACTGGAGTGTTAGGTGTAAAAGATAAACCTAACATATGGCAGAAGGCAAAGGAGAAGAATGTGAATGTTCGTAATAAAAGAAGTGCAGGAGATGAAATGATAGTGCCAAGGAAATATTTTGTATTTCATGCTGTGAGACTGTATTTATATGTCTGAGATTTATGGGGCTAAGCAGTTTGTGCATATCAGAAGATAGATGGAAAACAAGCTCTGTTAGCCAATTATATGCTCTTTAGCAATCCGCCTTTTTAAAATCAATATCTTGTGGTCATATCTGTATTAAGAAAGGATTGATTTTCATTATTATTAATGGCTAAATGACACACCATACTATGGATGTTTCACAATTTATTTAACCATTTTCCACTATTGGATATTTGCTTATATCTAAAAGTTTGCATTTCTAATGCAAATACCAACTGAGAGGGTGTACATATATGTGTGTTTCAATTAGAAGAACCTAGTCCAAATGGATTTTAGCATAGGTTGATTGAAATTTTACTAAGTTTTATGTATTGTGCTAACTTTTCTTCTCATATCATCAAATATTCACAATATGTACCCAGTGAGATAGGTACTATGGTTGTGGTTATGTATGTTTTCACATTAAGTCAGCTAACACTTAGAAAACTAAAATAACTCAAGTTTACATGTCTTTTTAGGTAACAGAGTAAAATTTGAACTCAGGATGCTAAAGCTAGATTGAAATACTTCCCAAGCAATGGTGAGAGCATTTTAAAAGACAGTTATTTTAAGAGTGAAAAATTAAGATAATTATAGTTGGAGTGAACAGGATTAGGAAACTGACTGAATTTGGAGGGTGAAGGAGAGGTTAGATCAAAATACCAGTGAGGGGCTGACAGCAGCAAGTGTCACGCTTCCCCGCTACCTGCATCTCCAATGCTGTTTCATTGAAATACAAACCACATTTCCCTTGGTGTATAGAGGTTGAGGGTAGAAGATGAGGATGAACTTCTTAATTTTTGATGCATCCATGCTGTGACTATAATAAGTGTTTTTATTTTGCATACCTAATTCACCATATTTTTTCTTAGGAAATCTGATGAAATTTCTTAAAATTTCTTTTCCACCTAAAGGGGAAAAAGCTGAATATTATGAGGATTCCATCAATGTAAAATCAACTTCTGTGAGGCCAGTTTCCAAACGGTACTAGGTATGGGGGCAGGACCAAGGCCCAGAGTTGTACATTGCCCAACTCAGGGGTCACCATTCTCATGGAGCCTTACTATTGACTGTGATCAGTTTTATGGTCCCAGTGGACCTGTAGCTATTAGAGGCATGAATTTTGGGGAAGAGCCAACTTCCCAAGGGATACAAGGGTTCAAGGGATGTCAGGGCTGTGAAGTGTACCTACTGGGCCTGAGTCAAGACATTTTAGTCATTATATTCCTCTTTGACTTTTTAAAGTTAGCTGAGGAATGAGAAGACAAGGAGTCAAGATTGTGGATTATACATTTTGTGACAGGCTAGGTAAAAATCCAAGAACTTCAGGAGATAATGATGCAGGATCTTTCCTAAATGGGGTACATGTGACTAAGCACAAATTTGGTTTCTGCTTTGAAAGTTCTCCATAGGGCATTATTGTTTCTACTTCATTCTCTCCTTAGCATGAAAAAAATATGAATGGTATTTATTTTTACTTTTCCAGTTTAGTGACCAGATAGCATATTCATATTTTAACTTATTGAAGTTAACGAAACACAAAATGATAATAAATATCATCTTTGCAAGTCATAAAATTAACTACCGGAATGGCTTTCCCTTAGGTGCCAGATTTATGAATGGAGTGCTTTAATTATTTGTATGCCCTTAGCAGAAGGATTTGCTTTTTTTCCCACTCTGTAAATAATGTTTATATAATTATTATATAAAGTTGTAATATGTTTTTGCATACTCCATACTAATGCTACTTTATTCACCTCACAGGTGTTAAAACAATCAAATCAGACCTAGTAAGTGGAAGATATTTAAAGCTTATATTTGAATTCATTCTCAGCATTTTATATTAAACTATATGTACATATATATTATACTACTGACATTGTATAATACACATAATTACTAATAACTGTCATGTGCTTAGAAAGTGATTGAAAGACAGTCTTGATGTTTGGTATCATAAAATAAAATTTTTTGATTTGGATGATTTTCTCATAAGTACTCACATGTTTGTACAAAAATGACACAGGAATGAATTTATTATTTAAACTCAGTTAAAAAGGATATTCTATAAGAAATGTCTTAAGTGGAAGTAATGGTATCACTATATCAACTTTGTGATTGGCCATATTACATGAACCACCCCCTCAGGTCTAGGTCATTGCCTCTGCATTATTTTTGGTCAAAAGGGAATTTTCATATTGCTCTTAGAACACTTAGGCCCCAAACTGAAAGAGAACTTCCATGGACAGATCCTTTGAGGGACCATAAAGAACCTCTAAGAACATTTTAAAACTCTAGTACATCAGGTTCTCTGACAGTAGTAAAGGCTCAGTAGAATGGTTGTATGATTGTCTGTCTTCTATGGCATATCTAGGAAAATAGTTTTGCAAGGATAATTTATTAGTAGAAGAACTCTGTTGCACAAAATGAATATATGGCTTATAGTGGACCACAGGAAAATAGTTTCATTAAGGTACGTGTTTTCTAAAAATACAGAGAAGTTACTCAAATTTAACTATTAACTTTTTTCTATTTATTAGACAAATTCATCAAGGATTTGTGTAAATGACATGGATGATGACCTAAATGAACTGTCAGATTTCATTCGTGTCTTTTTAAGTTTTCCCTCTCAACACCTTCCACTATGGAATATAGGATAGTACATAGACATGTCTCAAGAAAGAAAAAAAAAAAAGCCTGTGGGGTGTTTTTAAATTTTTTTTTAGTTGTAGATGAACACAATACTTTCATTTTTTTTTTAATTTTTATGTGGTGCTAATTATCAAACACAGTGCCTCACACATGCAAGGTGAGCGCCCTACCACTGAGCTGCAACCACAGCCCAAGCCTGTGTTTTTTTTACAGAGTCTGTTATGGATCATATTTAGAAGAAAATCAGGTTAAGATTTACATTTTAATTTCCATGTTTCTATTGTTACTGACAATAAGTTGGTTAAGAATAGATGCTACAGCTGGAGTTATAGCTCAGTGATAGAGCTCTTGCCTCGAATGTGTGAGGCCCTGGGTTCAATCCTCAGCACCACATAAAAATAAATTAAAAAAAGAACAAAAAGTATCATGGCCATCTACAAATAAAAATAAAATGAATTTTTTAAAAAAGAACAGATGTGGAATCATAGTTGGTCCATATACCATATAGGTGTTGCAGATTTATTGTCAGACAAATAAGAACATATGTATTCTCTACCAAAAATTTTTGAAAATTTGTATTGCTGTATTTAGGAAAGCAAAATAAACATTATCTTCTATATATCCTTATTAGTGTTCAGGTACTTCAGGTCACAGTACCACTCCAGTCTCAGAGACCAGTCAACTATGGAACTGAAGATTCTGGTAGAGAAGATATACTGGAAGTATAGGAAAAAACAATGTATAGTTGACACTGTAAAGTATACTTAAACAGTGTTGGGGTGGATGTAGAGAATGTCAATATCACCTTTAATTTCTTTCAGCAAAATAAATTGAAAGGTTAACTAATATGATTCAAACATCTGGGCAAAGGAAAGTGAATACACCTAAAATAGCTCAAATGCTGACTAATATAAAAATACAAATTATTATTAAGATGCTGTCTAGCTAAGTCAACATTCCTTCTACATCTGATGGTAATGTTTTCAAAAGCCTTTTCTGCACAAAAGTAATGCCTTCAAGTGTATTTTCTATTTTAATGATGAGTTAGAATTTCAACTATTTATTTTATTGGAACTTATAAGTATCAAAGAAGTGATGATCTCTAGGAATTTGAATTATCTTTTTCCTGATGGCCCTTGGTAAAGTGCTATCCCTCTGGACATCAACACTAAAATAAAATGAAATGATTTCAAATAACAGAGGCATTCTGAATTAATTTCTTCAGTTATGATAGAAGAAGGAGAGATAGGTGAGTGACCCTAAAGTCTCCCCATGATCTGGAATGGTAAGAAAATGTAAAACTAAATATAGAAAAAGAGAAAGTTAGTGAATATATTTGCATATGCAAATTAGCTTAATTGATACTGCTTGCCTCTACAGGGATTTTTCATTACAAACTGGAGTGCTACATTGTTCAGCTCATATTGAGTAATTTAGTAACTAATGAGACCAGTTTGCACTAATTTGCATATGATAAATGAGCTTAATTGCAGTAAATAACTTGGAGGCATAATTACTTAATTTTCCTGTGTTGCACGGCTTTTAAGTTCACGTATGAACAACTCAAGATAATTTTGCATATTTAAATTAGTTGCTTTTAAATTTTCTTGAACAAAAAAAAAGGAACACACCTTATCAATTGAGCTGTAAAACAATCAAAAGTAAGGATTGCAGAATTTTTATTTAAAAAGAAAGAATAGGAAAGAAAAGCAGAAATTTCTTAAATCTTTCATTCACCTCTCCCATATCTTCACCTCAAATAAGATAGCAGCATTGACATTTAGAAAAATGTTTTTAATGTTGAAAGTTAATTCATAATTTCGATTGGAAACTGGCCCAGGTTACTGTATATGAATAACTTTTGAAATCAATTTTATAGAATAGATGTGACATGTTCATTGCCTAGTTTGACAAACTAATATCAAGGTAGTCAGTTGGATCTCCCATCTGCAATGTGTTAGGTTTAATGAAGTAGGCAGCACTGTTACCGTGGCATTTGTTTTCTATCTAGATTAATGTTTCAAACTAACTGAATTGCATCTATTGGAGAATCTTGGTATGAGATGGCTATAAATGAACTCCTTATTGGTGTTCACATTATCTTAAGAATATATGTTTTATCAAAATCTCCATTTGCAAAATTGAAAAACTGAAGTACATATAGAGTTGATGGCAAACTATTATTTCATGATACCAAGTTGCCTTAAAATTTCATTTTGTGGGGAAAAGTATAATTTACTATTCAGAACCAACTTAGACCATATGAAATCATATTCATGATTATGAGAAGATATTATATAGTTGTGAAAGTTTAAAACCTGTCATTTAAAAAAAAACAGAAGGGGACATTAGGGCTCTTCATTTGCTACAGTCTGGAAAAATAACTCATGAAAATTTTCTCTGAAAAGCTCAAATCCCACCAATTCAGTATAAGTTTTCTATAACTTCCAGAGGCATGCCAGAGCAGGTATTAATATTTGTATATTAAAAGTGTAAAATTTGAGGTCTTTCTATAATAGGTTCTCAGAAAATACCTGGTAAATAAAAAACAAGCAAATAAATCTGAGGCAGAGTCAGAGTGAACCTCAGAACCCAGGGCTTTGTTTTACCTCCATGTTCTCAGGTCAGTGTTCATTCATATCCTCCGGACATGGAAAGAGTAGGCAAATTCAGTATCTGCAGAGATTTTTATATCCAGCCAATTTGAATTCACGTCTCAGCTTGCTCATTTCTTAACTGTGTAGACCTAGAATTATCTCTTGCCCTCTCTGAGCCTTGATTTCTTCATCTTTAAAATTGAAGAAAGGCTTTCCTGGAGGCATGTTGTAAAGATAGTATAGTTCAAAGTGCTTGGTATAGAATCTTGTGTACAGAAAGTTTTTGATAGACAGCTAATGTTTCTGTCTATATGCAGAGTAGTCTAAGGATACTGTGCAGGTTCTTAAGAAACATGTTGGTGCTTATAGGAGCATTATCAATGCAGAAGAAATAAGGAACATTATCAGTAAATCCGCAAGATAATTTTCATTTAATAGAACAAACATTGTTTATATTGATAGTATTTATATTTGACAGTATACGTTAGTTCAGAATACACCATTTAAAAACGACCATGTATTTTTTACCTCAAATGAAAACCCTTCTCTTAAAAACCAAAGCAGTTGTCTAAATAGTCATTACCAACTTAGAAACAACTAGAAAAACAACTTATAGAGGGACTCAAAATTGAAGTTTCCTTTAAACTAAGATGTGATATGTCATTATTATTCTTATTATGTCTCAACTTTCTTAGAAAAATGGGAATAAAAAGCCAATAAGAATTCCAGAAGAGCTAGAAGGTAGAACTAGTCCTCATCCATTGCTATAAATTATGTTTGCCAGACGTTGAAGGGTACATATGATTTTCCTCATGCATGTTGCAGAAAAATCTATCATCTGTTATGCTGATAAGGGATACCTTTCCACATGAAGACCAGAAGAGAGAAGTCAGAGGGATTTTTTTGATGGGGTGGGGGTGGGGGACAGCAGATACACATCATCCTGGGTTTTTATGCACATCACTAACTTTGATTTGCAGACCAAGTGTGTTCATTGTTTGCTAAGAAATATGTGAAATCTGTGGGTAGGGAAGGGCTTGAAGTCATTACTGTGAATGAAAGGCAAGGCATCTGGGCACTTAACTAAAACCAGTAAATGAGGACTTTCTAGTTGCAAAACAGATTATATTGGGTGGTCAGGATCTAGGAAAACCAGACAATAAATCTTAAAGCACTGAGCTTCAGTTCAGTAAACATTTACTGAGTGCCTGATGTGTATCAGACTGGAGAAAATACTGGAGTACAAAATGAGTTATGTTTGGCTCCTCAGCATTCCCACCATGAGTGGAGAAGACCAGGAAGAAAATAAAATAACATGGTTCCATGAAAGGCAGAACCGTTGTCAGTTGTACCTGGATTTGAATCCCTGCTTTTAGATATTGAACTTAGGCAAAGTACTTAAACTCTCCAAGTTTCTTTTTTTTTTTTCCAGTGCAGAATGGAGATTTTTTTATGTGGTTAAAAAAAGAGATATATGATGCTTGCCACGCACCCAAACACACACACTGCAAGAGTACTTGCAGAGTACTGCAAGAATTAGATGAGAACCGCAAGACACAATGCCTAGCTTAGATGAGATACTATGCACAGAGCACATAGAGAGTGACAGCTGAAGAGAAGTTGACGGGTGACCAACCTGTAGACACAACAGGAGGGAATCAGATCACCCAGCCTGATTCCAATCAATGAGCACTTGCTATAATCACAAACCTACACAGTTCATCTCCTTCACACATACCTTTTTAACTTTGGTATTCATGTGGGTCTTGGCGGGAGTAGTTGGAGAGTCTGACATATGCCTTCTTTTAGCATACTCACTTATAGTAAAGACTGGGGGAAGAAAACAAAAGAGCAGCAATATCATTGCGATCAGGCAAATTTCATTTGTGGGCATGCTAAGAATATTGTTTGCAAAGTATGGAAACATCTTTAATTATTTCTCAGGTACTAAAGGTGACTGAATTATTTGAAGATTAAAATGGGACAGAAAGATAATTATACTGTCAATTTAAAAAGTGGGCAGAGGTCTCAAACTCATAAGGTTATGTGTAAATATGAATATGAATAATTTTCTCATTTGTAGGTATTTATAGCTCTGTGGTGATATATAAAGATATTTGCAATCTGTGCTAGGTTACAGTGTTCTTCTTGGCTTTAGAATAGTCCTTGGTGGGAGAAGACATCATATTCTTGTTACCCACATGAGCTAGGAGTGACATAGAAGAGTGACACAGCTATCATTAACCTTGGATTCAAAACTCAGGCTGTGTGGCAGAGTCTGCTTTCTCTTCTCAGTCTCCAGAACTTCAAAAGCCTTTTGGGTTCATTTTGGGTTTGAGAAAGGTTTGGAGGGTGAGTGAATGGGAATGTACATTATTTCTCAGACTAAAATGATTGCAGACACCCGTGAATAGCCTAGAACAGTATTATTCTGAGAAATTTGAGAAAAGTAGCTTAGAAGAATCAGATCAGAGTTACTTTAAAATATTTAGAAAATCTCTAACTATAATATGATCTAAATTGAATATATAATTGAACAATTATTATAATATAATGTATGCTATAGTCTTCCTCACTAGCTTTCTAAAGACAGAAAGATTATCAAAGAAAAATCTTCCATAAGAAGTTGTTGGTGTGTGTGTTTGTGGGGGTGGGCAAGCATCATATATCTCTTTTTTAACCACATAAAATGGGAGGGGGACATTAAAGAAAAAAAATTATACACACACACAGGGTAAACAATAGAAGAAGAAGAAGAAAACAAAATTCAACTATTTGATTTTCTGTAAATCAACTAAAATGAAATTGTGATCCTTGTCTCTTAAAAATAATTTTGGAAGGAAAGCTGATTTCAAGAGCTGGGCTCCCAATAGCACCTCGTGGCTGATACATGGTTGTATGTGGTTTTCTTCTTCTAAGTTGATGTGGGTCATACTTTGCTCATTGAAGATCATAGAGACCAGAATGTGTAGGCACCAGCAAAAAGAAAAAAAAAAAAAAAAGGGTGCTCAAGGCATCATGTTGGGGAGAGGGGAGCTGTAGACTTGCTCCAGGGATCCATCCTCTCTGGACTACAGGTGTGTACCTGCAGGCAAGCCCAGGAGCTGGGTCAGATGTTCTTGGTCATTCAGTCTCCAGCTGTTTTTATTACTCTCTACTAGCTCCTTGTGAATATCATTTACCAGACACTTGCCAGTTCAAGATCTGATAATATCTGATGCAGGTAAGAAATCCATGGGACAATGTTATTTTGTGACAGCACAATAAGAAAAGCAATGCCATACCATTTTGCTTTACTTCTGTTTCAAATAAAATATTTTGGGCATTAGTGAAATTATTATAAATATTTGTCATTCTGGTAAATATAATGCATAAGTATTGGTTGGATTACCCACACAGAAGGGCCTAGTCATATTCCTGTGAGGCGGGATAACTGTTGCAGGAATTGTCTGGTCAGATCATTGCTAAAGATATATATATATATATATATATATATATATATATATATATATATATATATATATATAGCCCTTTAGGTCCCCAGAAAAATGTCCTCTGAAGTAATTCACTCTTATACTTCATCTTAGAGTGATGCAATGATTTAGTAAATTTCATCTGGTGTAGAGATTAGACCAAGAGTAGAATTGACCTAAAGAAAATTCTTTCTTTCTTTCTTTTTCTTTTCTTTTTATTTTGTAAGCGGGGAATCTGTGAGTTCTACATAAATACAAAGGCAAAAGATAATATCAATGACTATTTTAATTGCATCTTTAATCCATAAGGATAGTTCAATGACATTTTAAATTATACTTTTAGAATTGTAGTCACATAGGAGATAAAACTCAGTAACTATTTAATAATGCATAGTAAGATCAACTGTATCCTCTCTTGAGATCACATTTAGGTGGACTGAATGTAAAAGCCCAATCCAGAATTTAGACAGCTTTTAATCTTCTAGAAGTCATTGCTGGGTCTTTCTAAATATAAAGCACCCAGGCCTGTTCCTTTAAGCTGGTACCTGTTATCTCTACTGAATTATTAGTTTCACTGGATTCACAGCTAAGCTATATAGTTTTTTCCTAGGAATCGAATTCTTGAAGATCAAACTATTGTCATGACAGGAAAGTTACTGATGAGCTTGAGTAATTTATGTGAATGATTGGTAATTAATTGCTAATTGTTTAACTGGGCTTTACCCTGCAACTAATATGATCAGGTTGTTTTGGTGGGGGAAAAAAGTGGTAAAGTGACTTGTTTAAGGTCCCACTACTATTAGGAACTGGTGTAGCTGGTATTTGAACTCTGAGAGAATGACAGAGAAAGGAATTATAAAAGAAATATTCAGTATTAAATTATTTTACAATAGACATTTTTCAAGTGACTTACTTTAAACTATAGTTTGAATGGAAACTGGAGGACATCCACTTTTGTTTAATAAAGAAATCTTTGCCCTGAGCAGAAGACAACATTTTAAAGCTTGTCATTTCATTCCTGGGAAAGCGTTTGAGGAAAATGACATGGCTCAGCCCTGTTTGCTGACCATTTTGTTGTCTCCTGCTGAGACTTGCCATTTCCATAGCCAGTGGGCTGTATTGAATCAGACAGAAGCAATAGATCATTAACAGAAATGGAGACTTGGGGAAACCTGCAGAGAGAAAGCAGGGGGAAATCATTTGGGGCCACATCAACAAAACTGCATCTAATAGAACCTCATGCAATGATGTGGTCAGGGGGGGAGAAGGGGAGGTTAGACTGATTTTTGGAGAAGCTTAAGAAGCTTTAAAAAGCACAAAGTAATTTTACCCCCCCAAAAAAGTGCCATGCGTAACATGAGAATAAAGGTGAGAAAAGAGGCTTACTTGTAAATGCTACATTTTCTCTCATTGAAAAATATTGGCTTAAAATTCATTCAGTTAAAAAAAATACAGGTTTTATTTTCCTCCTGACACCTGCATTAACCTTGAGATCTTTAATGCATGTCGATAATCCAAAGTAAGATTATACTATTTATTTCAATCAATGTCTGAATTATTAGATTGTGTTTCCATGATCCTTGGAGATTCTTCTGGACTATTGTAATGGAGAGGTAGGGTTGAAGGGACAAATTTTGACACTGAGATCACTGCCTGTTTTTTTTTTATATTCATAAAGTTTAAATATATATAAGCAAATATATATGTTTATGTATTTACAGCCTCCTTGTAAATGTAGAGCAGTTTAGTTGGGTCCAGAAATATACAAAGCCTGTATTTTGATATTAAATAAACATTCACGGTTTGCTATGTGAGGCTCCCCAAATGCTGCTTTGGGGAATATTTAGATACTACTCCTTCTCTCGATATATAATAAATTTTTAATTCCTAATTTGTAGTTAAATGTGCAGATGTGGAGATAAGACCTAAAATTTAAGTCATTTCACTTATACCTGAGCAAAATTTAGGAAATAGAATACCATTTTCCTATTATTCTATCATTCATATACTGAAAAATTTATTCATTTATTTATACAAGATTGTATTTTTGTTTATTTTTTTGGAGGAAAGATAGCTCCAAAATGGTTGGATGCATGTCTTAGGCTTCCTGTTACAGTGTAAGCTTCTTGAAGACAGGATCTTGTCTTGATCATCTTTGTGTCTTCCACAGTGTTGTGCTCTTAGTATGTGCTCAATACATTTGTTGAATTGACTTGAATTTATGTAGGTACTCCATGGAACTTCTAACAGATTGATCACTAATTGTCTCTTATTATTAAGAAGTCACTGGTACTAAATGATTCCAAGGTGTATTCTTATCACTGGAAGAAGACATTTACATGCTGAGCTCCTCGTAGGGTTAATATTATGCACCCAAGTCCCCATGCACCAATATGAGAATGTCCTTCTCAGCCAGGAGGTCATTAAAGAAAACACAGTCCCATCATAATGTCATTTTCCCCTTAATTTTCTGATTACTTACATTTGGTTTGGTCCTAATTATGAATACCTTTAATTGCTTTATCACAGTGGTGATTAACTGTGCCCAAGTCAAACCCCTTTGAAAGAGAGTACGACTCCTTCTGAAGGCTTTGCATGAATGCACTGAGGAAGAATATTAAACAAAGAACTAGAGGTTTTCCAACTTCCAGAAGGCTAGTCAGCCCTCTGACATTTCTAGTGAATGTCTTCCTGAGAGACCCAGGAGTGATTTTCATTTTGGGTTTTTTCAGAACTGAAATTCAACTCTCTCACCGTTTTTTCCTTTTTTTCCAACATGTTATAATCTGCTGTGTTATTTATATTAATCTTTCTGCCAGAAGACAATATTGGAAATAAAATACATGTTAATACATGTTAGTTGTTCCCTAGAATGAATATATGAGTGTGTATATGTGTATAATCACATGTATAACACACACGCACACACACACACATAAAATGTTTTAAATGAACTTTGAAATCCATGCAATATCCCTGAAGGAATAGATGGTTGTGTTTCCCTGTGTTTTCCATTTATGTGTATAAAATAGAATAATTTAAATTTTTCATAATTCATAAATTACAAAGTCTAACACACCAGTTATAAATGATTTTTTGCTAAAACCTTCATTTTAAGCAATATTTAAAGATAATAAATATTGATAGAGGTAATTGTTTTCTTTCTAAATGAAGGCATCAAATAGGATATAAAAGAAACAAAACAAATATTTTGTATTTTATGTTTTTTGACTTGTATAAAACAGATTTTGAGATTAAATCATTTTAATTTGAAGTAAGCACGTGGAATTATTTTATTGTTTCTGTATGGCTGTTTTGAAACAATACCACTGTACTATCTTTATTTAAATCTTACATTTATTTTATGTTCTCAGAAATAGCAGTGTATGTGTCATAGTGACATAGATCACCCAGGACTCATGCCCATCAAACAAAGCTCCCTTCCCTCACTTCTCTCCCTCTGAGGCAGGGGCCACACATTGGAGATCAGGGTGAAGAGACTTTTTCTCCCCTGGTAAGGGTTAAGTGTGATCTGGGGAGAAAGAGGGTCTTTGCTTTGGGAAAGCTGGCACAGATGAGCAGGAGGACACGTCATTGTCAATTTATTTTCAAGCTATCCTCTCTCCCTTGAGGAAGCCTTTCGCATTTTTAATCTTTGATGATTCACACTTGCCAAGCATCTCTTTTTCTCATTTTGTTGCTCCCAATTGGAAGGAAAAGTTCACCCAGTGGCTCATTTGTAAAGGATGAGTGAAGAAAGGTGATGTGTAGATGATGACCCTCCCTTGTCTTTTTGGTGGATAGGTGCCTATGACACACACTGCTCCAGTACTGTGTGGGAAACTACCACAGTCTGAGAAACAGAGACACAAATTATCTGCCGTGGTGCCTTTCCTTTTTGTGCTAATTTTTCCTATGGAAAACTCCATGCATGTAAATACGAGGTTTCTTGTAACTCTCTCAGCCACTGTACCCCATGTTTCTATTCATGGAGTTAAAAAAAAAAAAACAACTTTAACGATTAAGACTTGAAGAAATAGTGCCAATATTTTAAAAGTTTCCCTTAATAGACTTCAGTATCTGAAACTGACAAATCAGGTAAGTTCCTGGAGTGCTGCAGTGTAAAGTGATTATCTGGTTTACTGTTTTCAAACACACTGAAGTCTAGGCAGTGCCAATGAGCACAACAGGGAGGCAGCAGACTGATCCCCAGCAGAGAAACAATCAGGTCTAGCAGAACATTCAGCTGTGGGGCCAGGAAGGAAAAGCTGACATCCAGATGCCAGTGCCTTGGAAATCTTATCTGGAGTTGCACATATGGGTCCTGCATCTGCTCAGGTTATGCCACCAGTCAGCGTCCAAATTGACACAGCTACCATGGCACGAATAGACAGAGGCATGGCTATATGTCTGGGTGTTTCTGCTAAGACAGCTGTCAAAAGCAGGACTGTTGGCCTTATGAAAGCTAATTTTCAGAGGACCAATCTGGGCACTTTGAGTGATAGGTTTAGCATACCCATACTGACTCATTTCTGAATGTCCAGTGTAGGAAGGAGAATGTATTGATGAAGAATATAGGTGGGTGTGTGCACATGAGCACATCTATACTTGTGGTGAATTTTTTTGGCAAATGTAATTAGTGCTCAGGGAAATTTAGGACCAAATGACTTTGAACAATGATTTATATCAGTGCATGGTAAAAAACTCAGGATACACTTATTCTATCAAAGAAATTTGGCTTCCAAATCTAACAGTGAAGATAAACTGTTTCTCCCCTTTTACCTTAAAACAATGGATAGAGGCTCAAGACCATAAACTAGTATTTGCCTTTCAGAAAGTACTTTTCTTATCTCATCATAATGGGCCAACAGCAAACTGAAAGATTCAGCATAAACAATCCACCTTTTCTTGTCTTTGCTCTCCAGAATCCTTAAAAAGAGACAAGAGTACGTTTATCTCTTGTTATCTCAATTTAATGTCTTGAACAGCAATGACCAATGGACAAATGTATGTTTTAGGATCCAATTTATATATCTACTTCCAATTTCAACCATTTATTTATGTAATCCTCTATCTTTATTGGAATCATCAATTCCTGATGGATAACAGGTTAGGTATAGGAATAAAGAATTTGTTGTGTGTTCTCTTCTGTTTTTTTTTTTTTTTTTCTCTGTGTTGGGAATCCATTTATCAACAATTTTGAAGCCTTTTGTTAAGTTACCATGTTTCTTCTACTTTATCATATTAACTTTTGTGTTGCTATAAAATATTTGCTAAACTTTAAGCATTGTTATGAAAGTTCATAGATTGGCAAGATAGCATATGACAGTGACTGACATTAATGAAAATCAGGTGGGCATCCTCATATCCAATTCATAATGATATATTCTAATTTCTCTTTTATAACTAGATAGTGTAACATACATGTGCTCTTAGCATTAGTGATATTTGGAGGTCATTCTTAAACATATTTTATAGTATTGGATGTAGCCAAAGCCATGGTGTTCCTCTTAGTCTAATGGGTTCAGTCAGGATTTATTTAATCTGATTGAAAATGAAGGGATCAAACTAAGGCAGGGGCCTTGGCTTTATAATGTTGACTTTGATATAATTCAAAATTTCACATATATTCTTACACATTTTGTACCCAGAATTTGGTCTATTCAACATCAGACAAATAATGATAATTTTAAGCCTCCTCAGGGTTGTATGGCCAGGAATATACTGCCCTTATGGGAATGGCTAGCCACACTTCAACTTAGCAGATGAAGTATTTGAGGTTGGTTTCTTGGGATAGCATTGGGCTTTAGGGAAGAAAAATAAATCCTCTTCTTTAATTCCCCCCATGCACCCTCTGCTGGAAAAATTCAGAAACCTGGAGCTTACTTAGGGGATCTTCTGTATTATTGTTCAAGGGTAGACTGGCAATCCTCTCACAAGTCCCACAGTGAAAGGTCGGTTTAATGGTGGGTCCATATCACAAGGGCCTCTCAGCGAGGTGGTGGTTTGTTTATTACTCCCTAGATCGAATATTAGTTCATCAGGTAGGCATTCATGTAATCATTTACTGAGTCCTGGACCCTGCAATTAGTTGCTGCAAATAGAAATAGTCATGGTTATTTATTTTTTCAGTCAAGTTGAAGAGGCAAATGTAGAAATAAATAATTGGGATAAAATTTAGTAGGATCGAAGATAGTGTCATAAAAGACTCAAAGAATGAAGGGAGACTTTAAGGAGAAGCTTGAATTCTTTGTTGGGAATCAGAAATGCTATATGTGGCATCTTGAGCAGGACCTTTGTGGGTAAGAGTGTGGTCTCACACAGTGGTGAAGGATAGAAAACCCCCTCAGGTGAAGGGAATGATATAATCAGGTGCTCAGGTTTTTGCAAAGATATAGGAAGTGGTCTTTTGGGATGCAATAGGGGACTGTGGTAAAATTGGCATTGGCATTTGATTTATTTTGATTCAAAGAGAATTAAGTGCTTATTCTATGCCAGCACAGAGCTGGACTCCAGGGATATTAATGAGTAAGACATCCCTGCCTCCAAAGAATACACAGTATTACAGGGACACAAACTTTCACATAGCATTTCAGCATAGTGGGTAGAAGACGGGCAGATGAGTTACAACAAATGTCAGGTTGAAATCAAATGCCAGTGTGTGGGTCATCCATACAAAAAAATTATAATTTGTTGGTATGATTTGAATACCTGTGGGAGAAGAATGGAGCATGTAAAAGACAACATTACATAATGGCAGGGGGGAGACAGATTGAAGTGAAGAAGAAGTTGGTTGATGCTTCCAAAACAAATCTTATTATTCCTCTTTACAATTTGGAAACTAAGACTTATAAAAGGCAAGGAATTTACTCATATTCACAGAGATAGCAAATGGTAGGACTGTGACCTAGACAACCTGTTATGAAGACTGTGCTCCATGGCTATGTCTAAGAGAATGGACTCCCAGACTTTGAAATAGCAGATTTTCATTGTGCCTATTCCATAAATAATTAAATAATTATTAAATACAAATTAAATAATATTGTCCAGGAAGTCTTTTGCTCTGTGCTTGGTAAAAAGTCAGGGCTTCATACTGGATGCCTTTATTACTATTTTCATCATTGTCATCACTGTAACATTTTGTTCCTTATCTCACCTCTATGGGGCACACCACCTCCGCTTATGCCATAGACTCTTAGCCTCACAGAAATAACGACAGGCATAGTTTCTGCAAAAGACACTGTGGATATTCTGAAATAACAGAATACCTCTGGTATTGTGTAAGATACATAAACCTCTCTTGGCAAGACTTTGTGAGAAAGTAAATAATGAAAATACTTCAAGACAAGCAATCACTACTAAATCATTTGGAATATAAAAATTATTCCTCTGGAATAATTATAACAAAATATCCTACTATGAGAACTTGTTTTAGAATTTATATATATATATATATATATATATATATATATATATATATGTATATATATATATATGTATGTATATATAATATACATTTTAGATACATATGTTATATATTAATATTATATCTGTATATATATGTATGTGTGTACACACACATATTTGTATTGTCTATGTATAATTTCCCTTTAAGGAATTGCTAGTCCTGACAAAATAATTTCTCTTAGGATCCCTTTAAAATCTTCCTTACCATGGAGAAAACAGAAATTATTGTGAGAATATGATCAAGAAAATATACTGGCCTTGGTAATCACACCTAAAATATTTATGTCATTAGAAATGAAAAACTTCTTATTAAGTTTTATGCTGAATCTCATAAGGGAAAGAACTAGAAATGTGGATTCTGTGCTTTCCTTCAGCAAAACTATTTACAAAGTGGGGTAATGTAGTTCTCATATCTTATGGGGTTGGAGTGAATCTAGTATAGGGGCTATTGTTTGGGATGGAAACCATAATCTCAAATTTATTGAATAAATTTTATTTTAAGATGAAACAAAGAAGCTACATTTATCTTGATTGTTCTTTGTCATGGAAAAATAAGCAATTTTTTTTACATTAAATTTTACAGATAAAATGAGATTAGCTCTTTCTAAAATATATATAACATTTTTTTCAGTTTTTTGTAAACCAAACACAAATAACTTTTGAATGAAGCATGTTGTTTCCTCTCTTTATATGTGTTCATACTAAGTACTGGTAAAATTCCATTATGTTTTGACTTGAACATTAAATATTACCTTGAATATACACTTCCCAGCAGTCGTGTTCTGATAGTGACATATTGTACTGTTTGAAGGGTGTCATATGGTCATCTGTCAGCCGAATGTTGTTCCTTGGTAAGAATTTTATTCTTCAGATGTCATCTAGAATGCCTCATGTTAAAAAGGAAATACGGTAGTATTCACAGAATCTGGATATAAGGAAATTAGAGGTGGGTAGGTTTGAACTAGCATAGTGGAAAGGAATTACCGTTTTAAGAATAGAGTGGCTGTGTAATAAAAATAAAAATTACTATACTTTTGAATATTTTCAATTTGATATGATTGTATTTTGTAACAGAAAATAGTTCCTTTTAGGACTTTTAGTACCTATTTATTTCTCCTTGTCTTTTTTCATGCAGATAAGAATAAAACAGAACTCTTAGTAGTAATGAGGTAAAATGAAGGTTGCCTCCCTATAGCAATTGGAGAAAACGGTAGCAGAAGATGCCTGTGAAATCACGAGTAAGAGTGATAGAGAAAAGAACATGCTCTTGCTTCAGAATAATTTAGCAGTCAATATTTCTATCAGCAATATTTCTTTCAGCAGGAATTAACATGCTGGCCCTTATCCAAAGACACCTCATCCCCTGTTACATTATAGATCTGATCCAGCTGTGGCTGCTTTTGTAGAGAGAGATGAGGATAGGTCTAATAGCCAATTTGTAGGGTATACTGCACCAAGTATGTGGACGATGGATGTTCTACCTCTAAATGTATTTTCTTTCTCTTTAATCTTTGCCTGGGATATACCTAGGATTTTATGGATACTGTTATGTTCCCATCTTTAAAAATCTGGGAGAAAGTATGCCTCTGTGTGTGTATGTTACATTGCATTTTTTAGGATCTAGAATCTATACCTAAATTTAGAAAAGAAGGGTGACACCTGTTTATTAGTTTATCACTATATTTTATTCCTGAACTCTCTTGAAATTAATGGCACCATCCTATCTTTTTGCATTTTAATGAAAAACTTCAGTTCCATTCTCTAAAAAGGAAAACAAAAATTAAAGCCACTCCATGTGTCCCATGTTCTTTCACAATTATGCACCTTGGAACATTTACAGATTCCTGACCACTTACATTAGGTACCCTTTGAACTACTTAATGTCCATCAAGCTAACAATAAGGGGAATTGTCAGGCACAGTAGTCTGAAAACATTTAATACCAAAGCAAATAATCAAATATTAAGAAGAAAGAGGAGGCATTTAAGCAGAAGAAAAGCAGAAGCTCTTGTTCTTATTTCACAACCAATATTATTAACTTTAGGCTTCATTCAGGTTCAATCTGTCTCAAAGCTTCTAATTTTTTATTAAGAGGGAGGGGTTGAATAGGAAGGAGAAAGTGATATATTTTTTTCAGGGCCAAGAATACATCGTATTGAAGTTTTTATGGTCAGAAATAGAAAAAGCACAATGTGAGGCCAGTGGTAATAACCTTGTAGTTAATCCTACGGGATGCCACTTTACTTTTCTTGGCTCTTCCAGAATTTCAGAGAAATGTTCACCCTTGAATATATTGATGGCTGTGGAAGGTCTTGGATCACCCTCCCAGATATACTTTATTCCAAACAGCACAATTTAAAAATGACTGATTGAATTTCAAATAAGAGAATAGTTGTATTGATGAAGGTGATCCCTGTATTGTATAAAAATATTTTCTAATAAATCTGCCAGTGAAACATTTCTCGAACTGGATTTTCAGGTTAGAGTTGACATTTTCAGTGTAAAGAACATAAATTGAAGTAACTAAAATTTTTAATAGATAAAATATTTATTGTGAAAGTTAGTTTGACTAATATATGTATGATTTTAGTAGTTTAAAGATATAAATTCCTCTTGTCACATATTCTAGTTTGTGTAGAAGTAAAAACTAGCACATTTTCCTGCTCTTAAAATTATCCCTGATTGTAACAAGTACTTATGATATAAATAGAAACCCATAGGAAAAAGAAGGAATTAGTATTATTGAGCGTTTATCAGATGTTATATACCTGGGTTCTTTACATTCATAACTTCTCAGTGAGATAGCTATTAGCATTCCTATTTTAAAGATAAGAATAAAAAAAGGCAAGTTCACTTAGCTGGAAAGTTATAAGGATAGGATTTGCATTCTGTCTGTCTGATGCCAGTGACTATGCTTTTTAAAATTCACATAAAAATTTAATGTAATCAAAATAATGCAATTTTAACTTAAGAAGAAATGTACTGAAGCTAAGTTGAAATAGGAATTTATCAATATAAGGTCTATATTAATACTATCTGTTTTTAAAACTAGTAGAACATTATTTTGTGTTTTATTTTGATTACTTCCGTGGTGTCAAAGGAAGCCTGGAAAGCCCCTAGAATCTAACAGGAAATTTTGCCATAATTTGTTGTTTGTGTAATGTTTACCAGAATAAATATAGATTGTGTGTGTGTGTGTGTGTGTGTGTATTGAACTCAGGGGCACTCTACCACTGAACTACATCCCCATCCTTTTTTATTTTATTTTTATTTTTTAAATTTTGAGACAAGGTCTCACTAAATTGCCTAGTCTGGCCTTGAACTTAAGATCCTCCTGCCCCAGCCTCCTGAGTTACTAGAATTACAGGCATGTGCTACCACGTTCAGCCAAATTTTTACATTTTGCCACTCATATTATCCTCACTTCTTGTCTGTGTCAGTTAAATTTTTCCGTCTTCAACTGTTTTCCCTTACTCTCCTACCCTATGTCTTCTCTTTCTTTCTTCTTTTCTTTTTTTTTTTTTTGTGTGTGTGTGTTACTGGTGATGAACCCAGGGTCTCATACATGTTAGGCAAGCACACTGCCACTGAGCTACATCCCCAGCCCTACCCCATGTCTTCTCAATTTATTAAGTGTGAATTTGAACATGGAGTTTAACAGGAAATAACCTCTTAGGGCCAAGCGTATTAGGTGTGATTTGCTGAGTGACTGCAGGAAATAATATTTTCCAGGTGAATTTTTATTATAGATATGAAATGTACCTTCTTCAACCATGTTTTATGATATTAATGAGAAATTTTCTTTTCTCTGAAACATTTTTCAGGTATTTGTTCAAAGTGAATATATTTATGTTCTAAATTCTTTTGTACTGAATAGTATGACAACATTTGAGGGAAATGAAAAGGGGGAGAGTAATGGTTAATTAATTAGCAGGTCATTAATAAAGTGTGCCTATATCAAGATGCTTTATTTAATCTGAGCCATTGTTAATTGATGACTTCCTTAACCCATCAAAATGTTATCTGTTAAGTTGGGGGTCACCCTATTTTCTGGTAGTTTAAAAAGGAAGGGGACTCCTTATAAAGATAGTTGAATAGAGAAATAAGGATGTGCTACAAAACCAGATGCCACTAATTAGCATTTCTATAGATGGCATACATAACCAGAGGAGAGACATTATTGACAACTATGCTCTGCTTCATGCAAGCTCCCTTGGAGAGTCTGCTCCATTTCTGAGGTCCAGTGCCTTCTGCCTCTAGGTTTTCTACTTCAGCTAGCTCCACGAGTTACATGTATTTTGGGTATATTTTTTTTTAACTATTCCAAAAAAAGGGGAGGAGGGAGAGAACAAACTTTATTTACTCATGTAACAAACTGAAATAGACTTAATTTTCAGGGTTGCAGCTGAATTATTAGAGATTACTGTGTTATAAATGGCAAAAGAAGGGCCCTTTTGCCTGTGTGATAATGCTGTCAGGGACCCTGCGGCTGTTGGCTCAGTTCATGATGTATTATACTGCTAGCATTTCAGTGCTCTCAGGGGATCTCTGGTCCTACCATAAGGTCAAGAGTTAACTACTTGTATTTTAGCTGTGTACTGCTATCAATACCGCTCCTATGGAAACCTCACTTGACGTCATTTTTGAATCTTTGTGACTGTAGTCAAGCTTTAGTAAAAGTCAATAAGAACATTAGACCGTTGTCTATATTATTACTTGCCACTTCCTGCCAGCAATCTACCAATTCATTAGCAGAGAGTTTTGGAACTCTCGCTTGATTATTTATGCAGTCAATAGCAAGTCTTGTCTGCATTCATAATTGTTTGATTTTATGGCCTCTTCTTTAAACAAACATTGTCTATGGTAATGTGATGCCCTGATGGATGGGAAAGGTTTTGTCTGTGAATATCATTTAGATAATTAAAAATGACAGATGAAATCGCCCGCTGTCTTGACCTGTACTTTGTTCCCTCAGTGATGCTGAAGAGATGCTGATTGCTGTCAATCAAAACCCATTGGAGGTTTGTAAATTCTGGCTGCTGTGAACTCTGACCCCCACTGTTGATCTGAAATAGATAATAACCTTGAAATTCTATTAGAATTTAAAAACAGCTTTACTAAAGGGGCACAGTATATATTTCTTTTCCTCTAAAACAGTTACTTAATGTCACTCTTCACAATATCCAGAATTAAAGTAAAATATAGTGTTTAGCAAAGCTTATTCTAGCAAGTCAGAGAGCTTATTCTAGTATTTCAAACTTCTGATTAGGATTCCTGTCCTCTGGTTTGTCCAAATTAGTAAGACTTAAGCTTTTGCCCCTTCACTGAGTGTTAATAATAAGAATTTTACTGATTTGTACTAATTCTGTTGTGGAATGAAATATTTCATGTTAGTATGGCCATCATGCATTATATTCCATATTTATTCTGTGAATTTTTAAATGCATTTATTGGTTTCCCAAACCAAAAGAAGTACAATAATTCTAATCCTGAAGACAGTAGAATTTTAAAGGCCAACGTTTACGTCCAAAGTTCTCAACAAATCATCAAAACCTTAGGTCAAGAGATCAAATTGATAAGTGCATTTGCCTTGCAAATCATCTTTTATCACTACCCAGATGTTTAAACTATATTAAGAACCCCCACTAGTATTTAAAATATTCATGCAGGTAAATGGTATGGGAGTAGAGGGGGAGAGCAACCACGTTTATCAATATTAGAACCGTCACACTCCTCAACAGCAAAAAAATCATTAACACATTCTACAGGCTAGAAAATTATGACAATTAAGCATTGACAGTTTTTAGCACACTGGTTGTAGCAAAGGTATGTAATAGCAGGAGCTCTGTAGTAAGAACTGCAAACAGCAAAGATCTCTTGAAAGGTAATTGAAATAGTGTTGGTTTTTCTACTAGAGAAACTTCTTCAGAGAATTAAGTGAATTTATGAAGGGTCATGTGAAGAGTTATTATTGTTCTGCATTTTATAATCAGCAGATACTTTGTTATTAGCTCTGTTAGTGCCTCAATCACTATGGAAAATAAATATTGTGATTTATATTTATAGTAAATAATGGAAAATAAATATCATTTACATTTGTCACTTGATGAAAATATCAGAAACATAATTCTTACTTTAATTTTGAGCCTATTTTTCTGGATTGAAACATTAATTATGCAAGGATAATACTACTTTATAGTCACAAAGTTTTTATTGTAGGTAAATGAATTTTTTATAAACATTATCACTTAGGATAAAATTTATTATTGTCTGATAATAAAGCAGTTAATATAGTGAATATAAATACACACACACATATATTTCTCTTTAAAAACTTATCCCAGTTTCACTTTTTCAATAACTTTATATTCTTGCAAGTCCTCAAGAATGGCCTATTCTAATATTTTGGCATTTATTATATATTGCCTTATTAGTTCTTTGATTTGTTCATTCACTCAATCATTCATGTTTGTAATCATTAAATAAAGCATTTGTTAAAGACCATTTTGATACCAGGTACTTTTCATAGCACTGATTATTCTGTGTTTTCATCTTATCTACCCAGAAAAATCATAAACCAATGGACCTGAAGGCCCAGCAGGCCTCTCCTAGTTTCTCTGAAGTGGCTTTGCTTCCCTCTCTCCAGCCCTTGCCCAGGGCTTGTTTCACTTTGATGTTGTGGGAATGAGGAGTGAGAGGGATAGTGAAGACCTTATGAACTTCTTTGAGACAAGTAACTGACAAATTACTCTTAACCCACATTAGCAGGCTCTGTGACAGTATCTGTGACGAAAACTGAGTTACAGCTCATGGGAGTCATGAAGATTACAACCACTGCAGAATCAAGAGCAAGGTCAACTCTCAGGTTTTGATCCTAAATTCTTCTCCCTACCTAACTTTGTCATAGTGCCATTTGATGTATGGTGAGTGTACTGTAAACAGGGCTGAGGGTTAAATGTGGATGATTTTGGTTCAAAGAGAATATCTTGATTATCTTATTTTGACCTTTTATGTTGCAGAATTCTCTATTGGCTCCTAGATCCATTAAGTTTTATATGGCAGAACTGTTGTTTGTTTTAGAATTAGTTCATCCTACCTCTGCTAATATTTTTATAAGCCTATTTCACCTGGAAAGAATATCACTTAGCTACTGAAAAATTCTCACTGTTACTGTTCATTTCTATTTTTCTTCTGCTGCCTATAATATCTCATTCACAAATCATGCATAATCTCCTAAATACTTAATTTCTTGATAGGGGAATTTTGTGCACATTTTACCCAATTTCTTTGCAGACTTTTTATGATGCTTAAGACACAGTTGAAAGGATTTCAATTGAACTTATTACCTTACACTCAGTATATATTGAGTGTGTGCATATATTAGTCTATCCATAAAAATGGCTCTGGTCTGTTATAGTGTGCACAAAAGCTTTATTTATGTGAATTTTACAACATAAACATATCTCAATATTATTTGTTCCATGGTAGTCTATTTATATGCTTAAAACTTTCCCTCTGTCACACAATTTGGACACAAATATCCAATGATGGTGATTGGAGTTGTAACAGATTTTCACAGTACGACTAGAGTATCCATCATATCCACAAGAAAAGAGGATGGTACTGAATTAAGGAAGCTTCTTCTTACCTTTTAAAAATAAATCCTAATAGTTACACCTGAGAAGCAAGTTTCAACCAAATTCCTGCCAGTTATAGGTCCAAAATCTGCAGCTGATTGAATCTCTCTTTTTTCTCTTGTAATTATAGTTGACAATTCTTTCTCTTGTAATTATAGTTCTGCAGGAAGATTGAGTTTTTACTTAATATTTGTTAAGTACTTAGTAAGCGATAAGACACAATACTAGATACTTTCAAACTGACATTATCTCATTTATTCTGTGTTGACAGTTATGATTCCCATTATTTACATGGAGAAACTGAAATTCAGAGAACCTATGTAATTTGTCTTAAGTCCCACAGTTACCAGGTCACAAAAGTGGAATTTTGGCTTTAATTTTCTGAACCTAAATCCAGAGTTTCAGAGTTCTTTATGCTACCCCACACTACTTCTAGGTCATTCTGTTTTAACAATGCTTTATTTTAATTAGTCACTTGCATGAAGTTAATGATAATAATTTCCTATTCCTATTGCTGTTAATATTCACCAGTGTATTATAGAATCCAAGTTTTTTACTGTCTTGCCTTATTTCATTTGGGTTTCCCAAGAAATGTAAGAGATAAGTTTTATCATGTACACTTTTGGGGTTGAGAAAATTGATGAACAGAAAGTAACTCATTCAAACTACTAAGTGTTCTAGCCAGAATTCAAATCCAGCTTTACCTCCATCCAAAGCACATGCTTTTGACCATTGTGCTTCGAAGTAGCAGCACAGATGCAGAAGCAGGCACTTGATCAGATTCCTTTGATGCCAACTCTGAGAGCATCCAGTTCTACACAGACAAAAATAGACACACAGGTCCTCTGGTTATTTAACTAAATTCAATCTATTTGGGTGGGGGTAATTTTTGTTTGGCTTCATTTCATTAAGTTCAGCCAAACTGATTTATATGATGCCTCCAATTATCTTTTCAGTATACCCATGCCAAAAATTTTTGTTGGGGAAATGTTCTCCTCATTGCTCCCTCTCAGGGAAGGATCACTAAGAAAAATCGACTTCTAGTGGCAGCTGTGTCTTGGGGAGAAGGTTTTTCCTACCTGATTATCCAGTGGTTTTGAAGATGACAGTTCATACTGCTCTGAGAAGAGACTAATTTCTTGAAGATTAATAATATTAAAAAAAAAGTTAAATGAAGCAAACAGCATGTCACACTGTGCAAAGCCCCAGTTGAAACCACACTGTCCAATCCCCTTCCAGGACTGGGAAGATAATTACTACAGCTTTGTTCCTGTGAAGTAATGAATTTTGAATCCTCTGTATATTTAATTATCTAAGACTAAACCTTTGTTATTTTCTTTTAAAAAATGCAGGTAACCCCCAGTGATATATTCTGAGTACTAATTACTTCTCCAAATCACATCATTGTTTTTTGCTCTTAGTAATATGCCCTAAGAATTATTTGGATTTCTTAGCATCCTTTTATAAGATAGATGTATGATGAGGATATTTATTTTGCCACTCTACTTCTGGTTTAATGTTGACTTTCTGTTTGTCTCTAAATGTCCTCTGACCTTAATTATAGATTTCTTAAGATTTGTGATTCAGATCTAAAAGAATATGAATCTGTAGAACATTAAAAGTATTTTTCCATGAATAGGGCCCATCTACTCTTTGAATGGAAATTTTACTGCTTTGGTTATCATTCCCACGTAGCAAAAAGTGTTTATTGTTAGTGTTGAAGAGATTGAGATGGTTTTAAATTACCCAAATTTATTTAAAGCACATAAACTCCACATTTGAGTACAAAGCAATTTTTTTTTATTCTAAGGGGCTCCTGAGGTTATATTTTACAACAATATGAAAATTAATTGTGACAATAAAGGCCATGATTACAAGTCTTTCACACTGTCCCACTGTGACAATTAGCTCCCGATTGTTAGACCATTTATTTACAAGAACATTAAGAGTTGGAGCTGTCTTGACTTGTAACTGAAAATGGACTATTAGGAGTTTGGTTATGAACATGCTGTAAGGTGCTTTATTGGCTGAGGATAATTGTACCTTTCAAGAAAACACTGTTGGGGCATCTCTAAGAGATTTCAGGAGCATTGAGATAAAAGATGTCAAACAGGTGACTGGCCTCCAACTCTGTCACATACACTTGGTTTTCTTTAGTGAGGATGAACTTTTAAAATAGGTATATTGTTCGTGGAGGGACTCTGACATTGCAGGCAACATGATCAAAGTGATCGTTTTTTCTTTAGGAATGTGGAGTGCTTGCCCCTTCCAGAAGAACAAGGTAAGGTGGCTACCCCTGAAGTATGCAGCCTGCTTCCTAAAGAGCAACAAGCAGAATGAGGAAAAGCTTCCATTAAACTTTCAAAGAGACACATGTTTCAAACAGACTCGTTCAGCACACACTGCCTCTGTGAAAACACAGGAGCTCTGTGCACAGCTACTCACCTGTGGATGGGACAATACCTTGCGCCACAAGGAAGCAGACAGCATTAGGATCACCCAGTTGACCAAGTATTTTCTAAAATGTTATCCTGAATCCTTGACCTACCGTAGTTGAAGTTTAGGGGTTTTATTATTTTATTCCATAGAAATAATCCATTTCCTTTCCTTGATAAGGGATTATTTGTATTTACTTTGGTTTTCAACTCACAATCTTTAGCTCTAGAAGATTTCTCAGTGTCTCCTCTAGATCAGTATTCAAAGACAGTGTCGAGTAGTAGTTAAGTATAGATTCTGGACTTGGATGCTGTGTAGTTGATGGTAGGCTCAAATGTTAATGAGCTGTGATCTTGAGCAAATGGCTTCAACTCGCTGTGCCTCAGTCTCCTCAACTGAAAAACAGAAGCAGAACTGATATGTAAAGTCTAAAAGGAGAAAGCATAACAGCAGATTCGTAATAAATGCACTCTACATGCTAGCTGCTGTTATTGTGATTGTTTTACCCTAAGTAATGGTTTTGGTAACTTAAGAAAACTTTGAGACTTAGCAGCAAAAAAATGTATTCACTATTTTTGATAATTAAATTTGTTACTTATTATTTTCATTCGTGTTTTTAACATTTTTTAAGAACTTTCTTTATATTTTTAAAAACCTCTCTCAAGGATATTATGTTAAATAAACAAGTATAGAAAAGCAAATACTGGGGGCTGGGGTTGTGGCTCAGAGCACTCATCTAGCACATGTGAGGCCCTGGGTTCAATCCTTAGCACCATATAAAAGTAAATAAAATAAGAGTATTGTGTCTAACTACAATTTAAAAATGAATGTTAAAAAAAAAAAAAAAAGAAAAGCAAATACTTCTTGTTCTCACATAATACGTTAAGACAGTTGATCACAGAGACATAAAGAGTAGAAGACTGGTTTCCAGAGTCTGGGAAGGGGAAAGTTGTCAGGGAAGGGAGACAGGAAGGTTAACAGGTACCATCTTGCACCCAGATAGGAGGAATGATTCCTAATGTTGTATAGCACAGTAGGGTGATCGACAATGATCTATTATATATATAAAAATAGTAGTAGAGAGGATTTTGAGTACTCCCACACAAAAAAATAATAAATGTCTGTCTGAGGTGATAGAGATGTTAGTTACCTGATTTGAACATGACATATTGCATACACATTTTGAAGTATCATAATGTACACTATAAATATGTATAATTGTTATGTATAAATTAAAATTTAAAAAAAATTAAATTAAGTCTGTTTTAGACCAAATGACTTTTTAATCAGTCATATAAACTTGTGGTTAAAAGAGGTTTGTGAAATGCTTAAATCTATGTACTCAGAAACTCCAGAAATAATATGCAAATTCCAAGAAAAGAAAAAAAAGAAAAAAATATATATATATATCAAGGGACATAACAAGAAGTGTTCACCTGCAAGTGTGGAAATCTTGCTCACACCTTAGCCTTATGGAAAACCCAAGTCAAGTTCTGACTTGTTAGGGATGAAATAAAGAAGAGTAAAAAATATTTCTGGCACTCTATGAGTTTTAAATCTAAATTCTCACAGCATTAAGTAAAGGCTATAAGACTAGTGATTGGGTAGAAAATTAGAAGTATAGACTTGCTGTGAAATTGTTCTGCCAGATAAATTAATGGACCTAATTAAGAAAAATACAAATGACTCTAGAAAGAATGTAGACCAGAATTTTGATAAACAACATAACCAGAGACGGTCTTAGTTCCCTAGAGGATGGTTCAACTCTGTAGGCTTTTTACCTGTTCTGGACAATTCACATTCTGTGATCTTTGGGAACATTTTTAATTAGATAAGATAGTAGTGGAAGTAGTGATGGTGGAGTGAGGTGTGTCTGTGTGTATGTGTGTGGGTGTGTGTGTGAGAGAGAAAAAGAGTGTGCGATCGTGTGCACATTTGTCCATAGAAGTAATTTATTACACAAAGCAATTCATACCTGTCTAGGGTTATAGTTCCATTAGAGTTGACCTGAGTTAGAAACCAACTTAAATGTTTGTTTCTCTTGTGCTTTGTGTTTCACTTAAAAAAAAAGATTCCAAAGTGGAAAGAAGTAGCCTCATGATATTACACACATTAAATATTGCGGAATACAAAGTTACGATAGGTCTTTTGTAGGTTGTTAGTGACTTAGTATACTAATGCCATTTTTAAGACGTTAGAAAATGTCCCTTTAGAAATCATTTTCTCCTTCAGGGAGTATAAAGAACAGGTTTGTGATGTGTCCTGAAATATTTGTTAATTTAATTGAAGAAAGTGGGCAAAACTGGAAACTGGATTTCCATTTTCAAGCATTGATATAGTCAAAGGCCACCAAAGAGTCCAGGATGGGAAATCTATCCTCCCTTCCCCAGAGTATTGTTACCCGGGTCAGGCTCACATTCCAACCCCAGATTTCACTAACCCCAAATAGTATTTCCAGGAAACTACACACAGCCACCTTATTTCCAGAAAACTGGACTTTGTGCTATTGAGGAGAAAAGTGTTAAATACTGGAAGCTATCTTTTGGCGGGGTCTTCCCTTTTGAGAAAGCTGCAGGAAAACATTTCATTAGCAATGGCATGGCACTGCCGTGGTGGACTCCAGAGTAGGGTCACCTCATGCCTTTGAGCGTGTTTCCTTTCTTACCGTAAGCTGCGTGTGATACTAGGACCTCACGGGAAAGAGGGCTGGTATTTTGAAGATTTTTAAATAAGATCATCCATAGAAAACACTGCTAAAGTAATCAATCAATATGGGTGACTATAAATATATATTTTAGTTTATTATCATTTTCTATTTTTGCATAGTAACAATATCTGAAAATACTCTCAACCCTGTGCCAGCTGGGGACACTGTAAGTACTGGGAAGGGCATCCATCTGCCTACCATCAGTCTCAGGCCTTCATTCTAGAGCTGCCAGCACTTTTAGGGAGGAGAAACTCTTCCTAGCTGTGTAGCAGGGTGCTCTGGGGGTGGCCTTGGCATGAGAATCTGTCTCTATTTCAAGTAAAAGCCATATGTTACCTACCTACCTTTCTTTCCTTCTTTCTTTCCTTCCTTCTTTCTTTCCTTCTTCCTTCCTTCCTTCCTTCCTTCCTTCCTTCCTTCCTTCCTTCCTTTCTTTCTTTATGTTACCAAAAAAAAAAAAAAAAGTCACCTATCTTTCTGTGTCTTGGGAGAGGCCACGAAAGACCAACCCATATCCATATGTTCATCTGCAAAAAGCCAGTCTTATATCCACTATTAACCATGAAGCCCATTGCCCAGTAGACATTCCAGTCAGAAAGTTCTTTTGTGTGTCTAACTTAAGTATATCATGAAAACTGAGTTTATTTCTGCTGTCCTGAGGCTTGAAATGCTTTTAAACCCAACATGAGCTCATTTAAATGGTGTCCCATGTGCCCCCAAGTTCTTCACAGGCATTTTTTTTTATTAACCTGAAAAATCTCATTTAAATTACCAAGCATAAATAATTTTCCTCAAATGCTTCAGCATCAAACTAGGACTTGAAAAAAATGTGACCACCAAAAAAAAAAAAAAAAAAAAACGGTTGAAATGCAATATTCTTCAGATTTATAATCCTGCATTCAAGAGGTTCTTCTCTTAACCAGGGTGAGTTGAATGATGGGAGAGAGACCCTCAGACCCTTGCATTTCCCTCAGCTGACTCTGGGCTGGGTGGTGAGCTTACAGAATCATCACCTTTCCTTCCTGTGGGGATGAAGAAGTCTACCCGTCCTCCATAGTTTTAATCCTTCCCCAGACTTTCACATCCTAGAGTGAGAAAGCTTAAGAATAAAATAGTCCTGTTGGGGCTCCTCCCAAATCCACCACTCTCTGGAGGAACAGTTTTCTGCAGTTTGGTTGTCGTGTTATTCTGGTATTCATTCATTTCTGCATTCTCTCAATGGGACTTTATCCTGTGCCTTCCATGTCTTGAAATGCAGGCTTTAGAGGCCTAGGAACTGGCCCAGAGCCCATGAATCTATCTCTATGGGGAAGCACTTTTTTTTTTTTTTTAAAACAAGGACTGCTAAGCAGTTGTTCATGAATGTCAGCTCAGTGGCTGATCAAGTTCCAGAAAATAATAAGAGAGAGTCCCCAGCTATTGGTAGGGTTGGAGGATAGTGGCTTTGGTACCTCTGTAAATGAATGAACCTATACTGTATGCTGAGAGCTAGCACTGGCTGGGCCTTAAGAATTCCTAGATCAAAGAGGAACTCCAGAAGAGATCTGAGAACAATTGCAACTCACCAGACAAAACCTCCAATCTCAGTTTTCCATTTTTATCAGTCATTGCATTTCCCTGCAATTTCAGAACTGCTGCTGATTCTCCATTTTTTTTTTCTTCTAGAAATGTTTCCAAAGCCACAAAGCTTTGAAATATTAAAGGGAAGTAAATGAACTAGAACATGGAAAGTTTGTTTGCTCACAGGAAAATCATGGGTATTTTTTTTTTTATTTCAAATTTATGTAAAGGCAGTCCTTCAAATACAATGGAAAGCTTATTTGTTTGTTTTTGTAAATAGGCATTTTAAAAAGAGAGAAAGGGAGCATGAGAAATGTGGACTTCACTCTTTGATGCTTAGCAGGAGGTTTTTGATTTGTTTTTTCATAACTGAGGCCTAAGAAAAATGCAGTGGTATAATACATCACTGATACAACAGTCTGATAGATTTATAAAATGTTTAGTGAATGTATTCCACTTAGACCAGCAGGAACACCTGCTTCTATTATTCCATCACTGATAAAATGTTAAATAGCTTATGTAAGTCATGCAGCTTACATAAAGCCACATAGTTTACATGTGGGGTTGATTATTTGAATGGAATTATATGGGGTTTGCATTCAATTTCTTCATTAAATGACTCAGTAAAATTATGGGGTCATAAATGGACAGTGGCACCATTTTAATCTCTGTGCATTTTATCTTCTCCACCCACTCGCTACTTCTCTTGATTGCACTTCACCTCCTCCAGTAAAAACTGGAAGATGCACCTTCAGGGATTAACTGTTATTGTGGTCCATGGGTAATGGTGGAGGGCATCCAGATGGTCAGTCTGATGTCATTTCTTTTTTTCTTTTCTTACCGGAGTGGTTTGATTTCTCTTATCATCAGCAAGAACTATAACTTAACATGTGACAGTCCTGTGTCCTCCCACTAACCAATTTAATTAAGCAGTAACTACCAGTATTTATGAAGAAAAAGCACAACCATTTTCAAATGTCATAAAGATAATGCTATAAAATAGCTGTAATCATGATGTACAATATCCCTTTATTGACCTGGTGAGTGGACACTCAAGAACCAAGAGGAATGGTAACATGCTCTTCCATTTTTCTGAGAACACTTTCCTAGTCTAGCTGAAAGGACTGGCAGTGGCTGCTTCTAAGTTAACATACCATGCTGCTTCATATTTTGCTTTTTGGACTGAAGGACTGAAACCAGGTCTTTCTCAGGTGTGTGAAAGTCTTGGTAATATGCCACATGTGGTAGGAACCCTGATTTTCTCAAGAAGCTAAGAGGAGAAAACATTTTAATGTTGAGGCATTACCCAAGTTTCTAGGTATATGGGGCCTCTGGTAACCACTACGAAACACAGGGCATTGAATAATCTAGGATTTGGTAGAGGTGGTATACCAGAGAGGAATCACCCTAGTTAAGTCAGATTCTGTAGTGGATACTGCGTTTTCCCTCTCATTGCATTAGATTTTATAGCTAGTATCTATGTAATTATATCAACTATTATTTGTGTATTCTTAACAATAATCAGTTCATAATAAAAATTACCCTTTTTAAATTGATGACCTGTATTTTACTCCTTTGGCTACCAGTTTTTAATATTAATTAGAGGTCACTTGTTCTAGATATTACAGGGGCAGAAAAGGGGGTAATCCCTTTCCTGATCATTATAAAAAAAGGTCATGGCTGGCACCCCCCCCATAGCCAAAGGAAGGTTAATAAGAGAAAAGCATAACACATTTATTTTATCACAGTCTTATATGATATAGGAGCCTTCAGATTAATGACCCCAAAGATCCAAGGTGAACTGTCAGTTTTTGTTCTTGGGTTCAAAGATGCATGAACAGCCAAATAGAAATATGCCTGGACAAAAAAGGATATGATGTAATGCCAATAAACTAAGGAGGCTAACCCAGAAAGACCTGTCTATTCAGATTCTTCTTGGCCTCTTGGTTTTTGTGGCCTTTCTTTCTCCAGGTATGGGACAGAACCCCTTTGGAATAAAGGTCTTAATTTCTTTATGGCCAACTGTCATACAGAAAGGCACGGGAGGTTAAACTGATATTTTTAGGTTTAATGACTAAGTTTGGGGAAAATAAGTTCTGGATTCTAGGACCTACCTTGGGGCAAGGGAATTCTAGTTTCTGTGGCTTGCCTCAGTGGAAGAGGGTGGGGAATCAGGAGAGCAAGGAAAAGTCAGAGAGAAACTTTGCTTCTGAGGACTTCACTTTGGGGAATCTCTCTCTTGACTCCCAACAATATCTAGATTTAAGAATAATTGTATAATGGAGACTGTATGTAAATAACATAGGAATTTAAAGGGAATGACAGAGTCTGTCCTCTGGAATGAGAATTGTATGTGATTTACTCTGTGTCAGCTGACAACATCAGATATGTAATATACTTAACAGGTACTGATGCCCAGTCCCCCCCGGGAGACTGGTATCATGGATGAGAGTGTTTCCTATTCTGATTATCATTGTTTGTCTGTTCCTCTTGTTCTTCCCTGTCTGTATTGTAATGTCTGTATCTTTCTTTAGGCCCTGTTTACTACGCCAAGAGAGTTTTTACACTTTGTTTTTGCATTAACTCCAGTCCTTGGTCGTGGCCAGTTGGTTTTCACAGAAAGCTTTGCTTCTGGTGCATTCTGCAGTGTTGGCTGCCTGCTTTGCGTTTAGTGGGAATGGCCCCGAATGGCTGCATGTTGCTGCAGCTCTCTGTCTCAGCTAGCTGGGTGATCTAGACTTGTGTTCTTTGTTAGCTGTGTCCTTTCTGCCCTGTCACTTTGAGTGACCCCATGGCATGGGGAGGTGTTTTAAATCCTTTTAGGCAGGAAGAGGCCATCTGAACAGAATAAGAGCTGAAATCGGATCTTCCACGGGACAGAGCAATGATGCGATTTGTGAAGGACATTTTCCTCCTTCCTCTCACCTCAGGAGTAATTCACAAGTGGGTAATTCTGAAGCATTTCATCCTTATATGTATTGACTAATATAAATGTAAAACCAATTAATATGAATGAAACTATGAAGGTGATGACTGCTTTGTACAACCATGTGTTTGACTAGATCTTGTCTTTACAATAAAGGCTCCCAGGAAACACTCCTTACCCAGCTCTTTGATTTCTAAACAGGTTGGGGGGCATTTTGCTTTGTCATAGGAAAAAAAAAAATTAAAGAGTATCTAACAAAGCCCGTCTTAAAAAACTCAGAGCATTTATAAGTAAAATGATAAAGATTCATCAATGATTTCTTATTTGGAATTAACATGTGAAGAAAATATCCCAGCACTCTATTTAGTTGTCTTGTGTTGGAAAACACTTTAACTCAGGCTATTGGCAAGAGTGTCTTATGCTTGCATTATTTTTTTAATGTGTTAATTTTGAATCTGATAAGGATCTCCTTTCTTGTAATTTTTATTTTTATTTGTCCGCTCCCTTATAGGAAGAGAAAGGGGAGAAAGAATTAGAGATCTGGTGGTCTTCCTATTGCAACAAATTTTTTAAAAAAATCTTTTTAATAGTTGTAGATGGACAACATGCCTTTATTTTATTTGTTTATTTTTATGCCATGCTAAGAATGGAACCCAGTGCCTCACACATGCTAGGGCAGGTGCTCTGCCACTGAGCTACAGTCTCAGCCCTGCTATAAACTTTTTAGCCAGGAAATATAAGCAAGGAAAGGAGAAGAATATCTTTCAAAATACAATCATCTCAAACTAAAATGTATAAAATAAAGTAGTATAAAATGTATAAAATAAAGTAGTATGTTATCAGTTTTGATAAGAATATACATTCAGGATTAGACTTCTTTCCTTGGAATATAACTACTGTAGCAGAATCTATTGCTTGTGAGTTTATGGTCAACTTGACACTCATTGTCTGCCTTGCCCACCCCTCCCATAAGCAAAATGGTCAACAAATATGAGTTTGTGTTATACAAAGAAAGTAGAGTGTAAAGATGAGGAGAGTGAAGTAAGAAGCAGAGAGAAGAAAGATTATCAAGAACAAAAAGGAAGAGTTCTCCTGCTTTGCAAGCAACCCCTGAGTCAGGAATCTGTTAGCTGTGAAGGGTTTCCATGGACATCTGATAGAAGAACCCTGACAAGAGAGAATGAGTAATCCTGAGCCAATCCTTTCAGTCCTTCATTCATGCTTTCCCTTTCCTAAACAGCATTAATCGAAGCGTGCCTCTTCATTTTGTCAGATCTCTTTATTAGCAAAATAATTTTACTCAAAATGCCATTTTTAAAATGGAACACTATTTGGTCATAAAAAGGATGAAATCCTGTCATTTGCCACATGTGGGTGAAACTAGAGGACATGATGTTGAGTGAAATAAAGCAGGCACCAAAAGACACATACCACATGATCTCACTCATAGGTAAAATCTTTAAAAATAGTTTATCTTGTAGAAGGTGAGAAAGAACAGTGGTTAACAGAAGGTTGGGAGAATTGAGGGGAGGATGGGATGGGGAGAGGTTGGTCAATGAGTACAATGTTATAGTTAGATAGATGCAAGAAGTTCTGCTGTGCTGTTGCACTGTAGGGTGACTATAATTAACTGTAATTCACTGTATATTTCAAAATAGCTGGAAGAGAAATTTTCAAATATTTTCACCACAAAGAAATAATAAATGTTTAAGGTGATATGCTAATTATCATGGTTTGATTATTACACAATGTGTACATGTATCAAAATATCACATTGTCCCCTACAATAGATACAATTACTGTGTGTCAATCAAAAATAAAAATAAAACAAAAAAGTATTTCAAATCTACACCACAGTGTGAAGCTCACCAAATGCTATTTCTGATAGTTTTTGCTTCCTGTTAACATCTGGGGTGGGGAGAACAGAAAGGTCAGGTACACTGCTATTAACCAATTGCTGCATTTTTCTAACCCAGAATCAAAATTTATGAATACCTTCGGAGAGTGTGCTTGGAGGGGCAGACCTTTCTAATGACTTGTTAGCTTAACAATAAACCATTGAAGCTACTAATTTGCCTATAAACACATGATCCCACTGGAATTGCCCTACACAGTACAGTTCAAAGGGTCTAATAATTGCCCTGTGCTTTTCTATGGAACTGTTTCAACCCCTGCTGAGACTCAGAAGATTAAGAATGTAAAGGGAAGTAAAGCTTCTTTCCCTGTAAACTTGGCTCAAAACCTGCAAATTATCAGTGGTTGCTAATTGAACTCTTTATTTCTTCTCATCATAGCTCTTCAGCTGATGGGGCATTCACATGGTTTTATTTTTCTCCCTGCCACTGGGTGATCTGTGTCCTGGCCTAGAAGCAATGACATTCTTTGTAGCTACCCATAGAATTTAGAAGGCTGTGGCAAAGACCCAGAGATTGCTGTTCTCGACAGCAGAACATCATGCAAGCCCTCTTTTCCAGTCCCACTAGACCTAGGTACTTTCTGACCTCTAGGGTACTGCTCCTCAGAGGAAGAGGGTGATGTGACATGACTCTTGAACTGGTATGTTCTTTTCTTCCTTCTGCTGCAATTTTTTTGGTGAATTTCTAGTTCTGAGTATTCTATTGATTCATTTGATTTGGCATATTTAAATCAAAAACATTGAAATATCAGCAGAAGCATATGATTTAAAATAATAGAAATGAAAACTGGCTAATTTCCAGTCTATCATTCTCTTGTGTAAGGACAAACTGATCCATTACTTCTTGCTCCCTTCTTTCTCTGCTTTCCATCTTCCCCACATTTCTTTATTTCCCCCCCTCTCTTCCAACTTCTGTTTGAAATGGATGTGAGTACTAAACACAGCTGTCCCTAGAGGCTGTGGCCTTTCCCTGCCCATCTAACGTGAGAGGGATGTTAATCTACCTCCATGAACACTGTATTTTTTTTTTTTTTTTTTGGCTAGGAAACGCTTGAGAAACACGTACAGTATTCCTAGATCAATAGGATGCTCATGGCCTCTAGTGATTCTCTCCTGTGGGTGGCTAAAATGAAAAAGAAAAACAAAACTTGAACATCAAAAAAGTTCTGACTCAGCAAACTAAATGAATTTTGAATCATTGCTTCCTTGATTAAGGTCAAGTGTGTAAGCAGACAGAGAATGTGAAATTCCAGGGATGGCACTTACTAGAATATGACTCCCTTTATCACTTTTCTTTATTAATCACCGTAGAAGCATGATTCTTAACAGTTTGAAAGAAAAACATGAATTGAAAATGTAAATATACGTGACTTCTTTCCGGCTGGGAGCTGTGGAGAGGAGTGTTCTTCCCACATTTTAGTTCTAGGCCATCAGCTACATTGTCCTCATTTGTAAAATCTGATGATTAAAACCTGATTGGATTATTGAGATTCACTCTCCAGGTCTTCACAGCTACACATTTCACCTTTCCCTGCCAGAGTTGGGTCCTTTCCAGGCAGATGGCCCTTGGTTAAGATGTGGTAGGAAAGTGTCCCCAGGTAGACCATGTGTTTTCTAGCTGGCCAAATGCTGGCATATTGTCCCCGATTCAACCTTGTCCTAACCCATGCTTGCTCTCTCTCTCTCATGTGCCATGCTCATGGAAAAGAGGGGAAGTAACTCTGCCCTTTTTTTAAATCTGTTCTTTCTGGGAAATAGCCAAACATCTTTTCAGAATCAAATGCCTATATATCCAGAGGACATTGGCTACCATCCAAACATTTATTGGTCATTGAACACCTTGCATGAGGTAATTTTCAATTATCTTATTAAACCAAAACGGGGATCTGGTTATGTTTCCTTTGATTATAAATGTAACTCATGTTTTTATTACAGATAATAGCAGTGCTCATGGGGCACTGGTTTTCTGGGCACTGTCCCATAGGAAATGCTGTCCTGTGTCGTTTGTGAAGGAAGACATCAGGAACAAAGAACACAGAGACTGGACTACTAAATCTTTATGTTGGAGGAGATTAGGGATAGGGAATGGCACATGCCCAAATGTGGTACACATGTTTTTTTTTTTTTTTAAAGAGAGAGTGAGAGATGTAGGGAGGGAGGGAGGGAGGGAGAGAGAGAGAGAGAGAGAGAGAGAGAGAGAGAGAAGTTCAACATTTATTTTTTAGTTATTGGCGGACACAACATCCCTGTTTGTATGTGGTGCTGAGAATCCCGGGCCGCACGCATGCCAGGCGAGCGCGCCACCGCTTGAGCCACATCCCCAACCCCATGGTACACATGTTTTATTACATGACAGAAGTTTTTAAAGATTTGTATGATGAATTCATTAGGAGGGAAGTTGAGTATATGGACTACCTTGAGGGGAAATGACTATCAGTTATTTTGCAGATAAACAGCTTTATCCTTGGATCCAAGTGCTTAAACAGTATTAAATTTTTCCCTGGGCTTCTAAGTTCTTTTACTGATAAAATCACCTGTTTTAATTAAACCTTTGATTACTTTATTTGCTGAGTAATTTCGAAAGTAGGGCCAGGTACTGTAAGTTCCAGGTGATGGTTTAAAACCCCAAAGTATAGCAACTTTCAGGTTTGTGACTAGAGAGCTCCATGTAGTGATTCTGAGATGGTACAGAAGCATACTAGCTGAAAAGAACAACAACAGAGATAGAAAAATAATGCTTATAATGGGAAGTTATCACAAAAGAATAATCACTTTATTCTAATATCCTTTAGACTGAATCCCACCACCAACAACAAATGAAAACAATGTGGTTATAATATGTGTTAAAATAAGTATGTTTGAGGGTAAAAAGATCTGGAAGGTTTGGTTTGTTTCATCTTAGCATTTTAATTGTCATTGCTGTATATATGTTTTTATAATTTTAAAAGATAGTACATCACCTATCTGGGTAATTATTTTTTAGTAAAGTGCTAAGCTAATAGACAAAAAGATATATAGTGTGATTAAACATTGCCTTGATCTGTGTCTTCTGAAATGTGGGAAAGCAGAATTTATTCAGTTTACCAGCTTAATTTGAAAGTAGAAACAAAGTACAAAATATTCACTGAGATTCATTCATTACTATGATTCCAGAAGAATCTAACCCCAGCCTGCTGTGCTCTACCCTAGTTGAATTCCACAGAAAGGAATAAGAATGAAGACTTCTAGTCTGTTGAAATATGTAGTTGCATTGTTCCAAATACTAAGTGAATTATCCCAAAAAATCCAGCATAGCAAGAAGCTAAAGGGGGACATCTAAAAATAATAGATGGTTCATCACTGTTAAAACATTGGACATAGATATTTTGTGAGACGTTGATGTTAATTGAGTCAAGAAATGCATCAAGTTGTGAATGATCAGGGTACTTTATTGCTTTCTTTGTAGCTCTAACTTTGGCAGTTTCAAGTGAGTTGATTTTTTTTTCAAAATTGCTGCATAAATAAAATCAATTTATAAATATTTATAAACTTATTTCATTAATCCTTTTCTGCACTGGTGTCATGAAGCTGCATAAGTCCAAGGAATTAAAAATAATAAATAAGAAAAACTCTTGAAAGAGTCTTTCTATGGTCCTAAAACTTAGCAAATGTGACTGAGCTCATGTAGCTTTTCTGCCCAAGTTAAATTTCAATGACAGTTAAAATTTCCAGAGGCTTAGATTGAATGTAATACATTCAGCTTATTTAAACTTTTGACGCTGCTCTTCGATTTTGACACCATTCATCTATCTGTTCTTTCCATATCTGTCACTGTATTTCAGGCTCTTTTCCCTCACATTCAGATGATTGGTACCTACTCCTAAATTGTCCTCTGTCTTCCTGCCTTCAGGTGCTGGTTGATTTAATCCATCCCCTTCATGGTCCCTGGATTAATAACTAGAATATTCCCATGACTTTTTAATATTCCCATGACTTTTTAATCAACCCCTTGGTTTAGAAAACAGAAAATGCATTACTTCTTAGTGCTATCCGACTTCTTTTGCAGGTATTCAGGGCTCTTTCTGTAAGGTCATTATAAAGATGGTTCCAAATCTAACCTTTTGGCTCAGGAGTAGTTGATATTTTTAACCCACTTCTGCTTAGTTCACATTTCTGGATTTCGGAAATTTAGCCTTTTGAGCCCAAATTTATCTTCATCCAGGTTATCACTCCCTATCAACTGGAGCTCAGGCTTTGGCTGAAACCAAGTTTCCAAATGAGGTTGTAGCTCAGTGTTGCCCAAGCAGGGCTGAGATTGAGGGTTTTGGGCATCAGAAGACATTTGGTAATATCTGGAGACATTTTTGCTTGTTACAACTGGGGAGCTGCTACTGGCATCTAGTTCATAGAAACCAGGGATGCTACTAAATATCCTGAAATATACAGGGCAGTGCTCACATCAAGTTTTTGAGTTCAAAAATGGTGCAGACATAGAGAAACTCTATAGCCCTATCATTCACTATACTTGTCTAAATCTCTGACCAAGTTACTTACCATTTTGAAAATATGTTGCTTTTCCTCCTTTGCTTTGCCCTTGTTCCTGCCATTTCCGCTTGAAATGTCTTTCTAAGCATCTACAGGTGCTCAATTTAAACCCACAAATTTTCTAATCATTCCTTCAAGTTCAGCTTAGATGTCATGTACCCTTCCAATCCCCCACCCCCCGAAAAGCCTCTCCTGGTAATTCCATGTGACAGTGAATGCTCTCTCTTGAATTCATACAGTGTTTAGTCTTTACCTGTAGTCTGGCATGTTTCTGGAAGGCCATCTGGTAGGGTGTTTGTGTCCACCATGTTTTACAACCCATTTTAGACAATTCTATTTAGATGCTGTACAACTCAAGGTACAATGTAAAACTAAACCACATGACAGCTTAAGACTTCAATCCATGTCTGTATTGTTTTGCATTTTTTTCCATATTTAAAAAATATTTTTAAGTTGTTTATGTACCTTTATTTCATTTATTCATTTATTTATTTATATGTGGTGCTGAGAACCAAACCTAGTGCTTCACACATGCTAGACAAGTGCTCTATCGCTGAGCTACAACTCCAGCCCCAGTCATAGCAGAAACAACATAGAAGTTTTTCATAAATTGTAATATGCTTTCTTCATATTGCTACCAAAGTTCCAAGTTTTTTGCAGTAGACTGGGGATTGAACCCAGAGCTTCATGCATGTTAGGCAAGCACTCTAGTATTGACCTACATTTCCAGCCTTTTTTAAATTTCATTTTATATTTTGAGACAGCATCTTGCTAAGTTGCCTGGGCTGACCTTGAACTTTTGATCATCCTGCCTCCGCCTCCTTGAGTAGCTGGGATTTACAGGTGTGGGCACCATGCCAGGCTTCCAAGATTATTATTTTAATAGCTCCAATTTACTTAATGTTGACATGCTCCAATTTACTTAACTAGACTTTTATTTTAAGCGAACTCAATTTTATTTTTGGAGAAGCTAAGTAATACCTAAATAATATTTTTGTTATGTAGCTTTCTTTTCCTTCATCTTCTATGTTTGAACTGATTCCAAGGAATAATCCAAATGGTTTGAAAAGCTTTTATTGCTAGTGATATATATTGCCAAATTTATTCCAAAATTATATTACAGGTTAAAGGCCCAGTGACAATATCTAAGGAAACCATACACTATACCTGAAAGGGTCAAAAGATCTAGATTCAAGTGACATTCTGCTTCTCACTAATGTGGTCTTAGACACACCACTCAATCTGTTTGATTATATTTTCTTACCTACGAAATGGGGATAATAAACCTGCATTATAGAGTCATATGTGTTGTCAGATGGCATCCTTATGAGTAACTTGTAAATGATAAATTTGAACATTGCCATTTTTAATTCAATAAATAGTTAAAGTCTATTACATGCTTACCAGTTGGGTTAAGACCCAAGGATACAGAGATGAGTTTTGGCTTCAAAGAATCCTCAGTCTAGTGCTGTGTAACTATTAAAATATCTTAGTCACAGAATTGAGGAAAGATTGGCTTTTTAATAATACAAGAAATGGAAAATGAAGTAGTCCCAGTCATAGGAAATACTAGTGTGAAAACTCACCAATATTTATGGTTTCTTCTTATATGTTAGGATGACACTTTCTTTATTGCTCTTTTCAGATGTGAGTTTTTGTTCCTCTTACCCCCGCCCCTGGGGAAATTCAAATAATTTTTGTTTTAAATTCCATTTGCTACAGATGTCATTTCTTTATTCTTTTCTGAGCTCTGGGTCTCTGGAAGCCACATGAGGGCATGGCCCCACTTGTGTCTGTTGTGTGTCTCTCCCATCAAGACAGCTTTGCTTTAGAGTAACTGGGAGTATTTAGGAACTCCAGCATCCTTAGATCTGTCTTCTAGAGATAGATATTGATTTTCCTGCCTTTGAATGTAAAGGCCCAGAGTGAGCCCTTTAGCTCCCGTCTCTGAGCATGCTGGGCATCAGAAGCCAAGGGTATGGAGGCAACTGCAGGAAAATTCATCAGAACTGGCAGTGGAAGAACCGCTGGTGTGAGTAGACACAGTGCGACAGAAGTTCTTGTCTGAGGACCAGAAGCCACAAAAGCAGGTTGACCAAGGGCAAGGATAGCTTATGTGGATAAAGATAATTTAAAAACACTTTCCACTTTGTATGTACCTTTGAAAAGGCTTCTCTGTTGAAATGCAAAGGGTCCTTTCTGCTTGATTTAAACTCTCCCCTCAGGGGGCTGGGCTTGTGGCTCTGGGGTGGAGGAGTGCTCACCTAGCTTGTGTGAGGCACTGGGTTCAATCCTCAGCCCCACATAACAAAAATAAAATAAAGGTATTGTGTCCATCTACAACTAAGAAATATATTTTAAAAAGTTCTGCTCTCAGGTAGAATTGACTGACCTCATCAAGTCTAAGATCTTAAGGATTTTAGAGAAAATTTCCCTTCTTTCTAGATGGGGCTCTAGAATAAAGTCCATATGTCCCAGCCACTTCCCCATTATTGTTGTTAAAAGGTACCCAATAATTGGTTTATTCTCTTCATATTAGATCATAAATGAAAATTAATCTTCCTCTTTTGATGGGTATTTTTTTAACCTATCCTTCTATTTTTCTCAGAATCAAGTAAAATAAGTTGTATCTATAGTTAGAGACCCATACAATTTGGAAATGGCAATATTTTCATGCAGCTTACTTATATTGTCAAATAAAAAGAGACAGACAAGCTTAAGCAACTGCAGGTGGATAGGAAGAAGCAGAGATTAGTTCAACCTAATATCCCACATTTCACTTCGGTCCAGCAATAAAAATTTGCTTTTTCCCCCCTATTCTGAGTCAGCAAAAAATAAGACAAAACAGAAGTTAAATTGGTGGGGAGCAGTAAGAATCTTTGTTAATCTCTTGTTTTTCTGATTTTCTCTTAGTTTAGCAATTTAGATGTAAAGTTAGATCATAGAGCATTTTTGTGTAATATAATGAAGAAGCATCAATTAGTAGTTTCCTTCAATTATATCATGAATGGTTCAAAGAAAAAAGGAGGTAAAATACAACCGGTAATTGAGAATGCTTTTAGATTCCTGTACCAAGCCTTTCTGCTTCGTCACTCCCATCTTTTACCCAATACTGACAGTTTTTACTTGAAATTTAAGAAGCATCTGAGACTTTTATCTATAATCTTTTCCAAAACTGTAATCTGTTATAGGGTGGTTCTTTAAATTCCTTTTTGAGAATTTAATTATTGATGTCTGACAAGTGTTAGGACAAAACAAACACTAGATTAGAAAACTACCTTCTCAGGTAAGGCTGCTTCACCTCCAGTAAGGACAATTTGAGGGCAGTGGGGTTGGATTTCTTGATGGTGACAGGAAGGGAAGTTTGATACTGATACTGTCCTCTCCTTCGGAATTTTGGGTTGAAAGAAACCAGTAAACTTTTAAACAATTAAGTCAGTGCAGAGTTGAAATTAGGGCATGAAAGTTTTAGAATTATAGACAAGAAATTTGAATAGTGGAATTCTCTTTTCTCCTCCCCATTCTCTGATCTCCAAGATTTGCCAAAAAGAAAATTCTTTTACTTAAAGAGCGTGAATCCAGTGTCCCAGGTTTTCCTGAGATATGTGAAATACCCAAATTATATCAACAAATCTGTCTTTCAACGAAAAGACATAAGATTATACTTATGGTGATACGTATGTGGTTCAGACTTCCCACAGTCTCAAGTTGTATAAAGGATTCCAAGTTCCCTGTATCTAACCCACTAGAAAGGATGTATTTTAATTTTTTATCTATGGGTGGAAGCTTTCTAATTTTAACTCTGTTGACATTGTGAGTAGATTCCATCCTTATCAAGCAGATCCTTTACATATTTCTGCAGTTTTTCTGCAACTAATGTTGGCCTCATTGAAAAATCTGTCAGTCCTACAAAGGAACATAAACCCACACAAACCTAAGACAACAAGAAGAGGAAGGACATGAACCTCTCTTAGAAGTCACTTCTACTTGGTATTTAACCAGAACAAAGCCTTTCATTTTTCTTCTGTTATTTATAGATTTTTTTTCCCTTTCAGCCTAACTTAACCACATTCCTCTTCGAGGAAGTTTTTTATTTATTTACTTCTTGTCCTCCCTAATTTTCTTTAAATCCATATCTTATACTTTCCTCAAAGTCCACCTCAAAGTACGTTTTACCTTCATATGAGTTTTCTGAATTGTTAAGCCTGCATGGTATTAAACACTTGCTTCAGTCTTTTTCCACTAACATCTTCTTTATAAACTGCCCTGTATGTAAATCACATCCACACACATAGGTACTATAGTATGTTTGAAAACATTAGCTACAGAATCCCACTGAGTATGCGGTCCACATACAGAGTGCTTCTTGTCTTTACTGCGGTCTTTTCACAGTTCAGCTTTTCATATTTTCCATTCAAGATAATCATGATCCTACATGTAAAAATGTCTCAAACTGGTAGTTCTGTTTTTGATTCTGCCTGTTTCCTCTTCAAGCCATTCATTTCTCTCCTTCTTGACAGGATATGTCCTTTGATTCCTACGAAATACTTATCCAAATTTACCTGTTTTAGGACTTTTCTCCTATTATGGTGTCTCTTTCAAAAAGTGTTTTATTTGGTTTCTTTCAGTACTTACTGTTGCTACCTAGTGTATAAGACTTGCATGAATTGAAGTTTTATATTTAATTGCCCTTTTGTATTGTATAATATCCAAGTTTCTTCCAGTTCTCAATTCAGAAAGCTTCCAAGATGTCTTTGTTCCTAGCTATATGGGAGCACCTCTGCAGACCGCTCTTCTTTTGGCATTTTAATATCAAGCTCTGTACACGCCAGGTGTACAATAAGTGCTTATGAACCAGCTCCATCTTCACAAGTAGAAAGCCACCGAAGATGGCTTAAGCTTCAGCATGCACGATTTAGGTTGAACATAAGAGATAAATTCCCTGATAATAAAACTGATTGAAGGTGAGAACAAAGTATTGAAGAACAACAAGGACTGTATTCCCTAGAGATCTCTGAAGGGAAAAAAATAATTTATCTTGGATGGAGTCAGACCACTAGACTAGAAGATGTACTGAGATTTTATCTGTCTCTAGGATTTTATTAAAATCCTCAATGATAACACTACTTTCATAACATGTTTCTAGAAAGGAGTTTCTAGTTTATATATATTTTTTCTGTTAAAAAATACTAGACAAAAATAACATAGTAAAGCCTAAATTATTTTATAAAGAAATACAGACTTTGAGTAACTAAATCATGAAGGAACTACATATTTCTGATGATATGTATCTATCCAGTACTATTAAATAGATGTTGTTTTGTGTGTTTGACTTTTTCACATATCCAAGAAAAAATAAATTTCAAAATATTCCTTTTTCTGCCTAGCAAATGACAGTAAGTCTATCCAAGATAGAGATGTTTGGTTCTTTCTTTATCACAAGAATTAAGTTTCCCATTTTATAGAAATGATAAAAACTGAAAAGTGAATCTAATAGTTTCTTTCTATAGCTTACACCTTCTACTTGTGATTGTTGGTATTTTTGCCTATGTGCACATTTCTTATGAGTTTTATTTTTTTTTCTTTCTACTTTGTTTATTTTTGGTTGTTTTACTAAAGTTTCCAATTACAGAAATGGGATTTCTAGGAAGAGGAAAAAGCTTTTTTTTTTTTTTTTAAGTGCCATTGAGATGAGCCTCTGAGGCTTTGCTTTCCTGAAGTGCTTTTATTTTTTCTATGATTTTTGTTAGGGAAATGGTACTAAAAGTAGGATCTTCAGACTTCTAGGCAAGTATATGCAAAATTATGTACTTAGGAATCCTATTCAGCATAATTGATAAAGATTTTACAAACAAAAATTTAGAGTATCCATCTCTTTTATCTTTATCTCAGACTATGAAACATTGCCCTTGATTATGAGAGATGCTAAATGAATAGTCCTAGAAGATCTTCAAGAGTTGCTCGCTTATGAAATGATTGTTTTGAATCAATAGACATTAAAAGCTTTTGTGAAAGGAGTTGTCCCCTTACTGATAAAGATGTAGTGTGGACCAAATTATGTCCACTAAAACATAACTTCAATGTAATAACATCTCCATCTGACACAGACACTTAGCTATCCCAAAGAGTTTGATGTGGATATTGCATGGTGTAGGGTATACTTGCAGTGAATTTGCTATTCCTACTCTGGGTGATTACTTTTGAAGATGGACAAATGGTTAGCATGTCCAAAATGAAATATTCTGTTGAAGTCTTCAAAGGAAGATGTGTTTGGATTCATATTCAATCTTTCCAATTATTCCAAGAAATAGATGCACCAAGTCTCTTGTTTGAGCTCTACTGCCCCACATTAGACATTACCTCTTCCCTCTGAAGTGCCACCAGGTCAATGATGCTATTGTCATCTAAAATATCATCTGATTTCATGGAGACAAATTTTATAAGTTAGAAAGCAACCGGGGGAGTATGTGTAGATACAATGTATAGATTTGACTCAAGAGGAACAAAGAAACACTAATAAATAACTTTCTTATTGTGTCTGGTAAAATATCTGATTTTTGTTAAAAACCAAGTGGTTTTTAAAACGTTCATGGACAGAGGACTTCCATGTATCTTCTCAATAGTTGCCTTCCTGTAGTTAGTTTTGGATCCACTTCACTTACACTCACACATATATTTTATCAATGCTAACAGTTTGTAAGGACACATTATTAATTATCAAACGATCAATGAACAAAAGCAACATAGAATTTCTTTTCCATAACTCCACTTCTAATTATTCACAGAATTCAAGAGGAACCAAAGCTGATATTTCTGTAGAATTTAAAGCTTATGTCCTCCAAGAGCACTGCCCTACTTCAAGCCCCACCTAACCTATTGGCAGTGCCCGGCATACCCTATAAAGTGATTGGTTGTGTGTCTGCCTGTGACTCTGAATCTTCCAGGAAAATGAATGATAAGCTGTGACTCTATAAACAAACAAAAGGACAAAGGTTTTGTTAAACAGATTTCACCTGATTCTAAAAGAATCCAGGGTTTGCCATAAAGAATAATAGATAACATGGGAGCCTCCCAGGATGGTAGATTACTGGTAGTAGGCAGTGTATTAACAACAAGCCAGAGAATTTCCACAGGGATATTTCCTGAGGCACTGAGAATAAACTAATGTTTATTTTTAAAGGGGCAGTCAAAGCAGTGAAATATGTTTTTACGAACATTTCCACACACTCTTCTTCCCCTCCCCTACAGTGCTTTCTGTAATAATATCTACATTTCTCTGCTGATGACTTTGAAAAGAATATGTTAGTGTAGTTGCACCTTGTTCTACTATTTAAGATACTCTTGGTTTTTTATTTTTATTTTCTTCTATTTTGAGGTGGGTTGCAGATGAGAGAAAAATGCTTAGAGAAAATCCTTTTGGAGTTGAAACACTTTCATTTGAATATTTCCTCGATCATTGATCTTCCATGCAGGGCTCCATTTATCACTTTAGACAGCCCTGCTTTTGGTTCTGTTTCTTAATATGTTACCAGAGGCTTGTCCTACTATATGCAAATCAGTTATTTTAGCACGACTTTCCTTTGTTCATCTGTTATCAGTTATTTTATCACCATCTATGGATAGTGCTCTGGATTATAAAGAATGAGATACAATCTCACCACCCACAAGATACTTACAGTCTATGTGGAAAGACAAATCATACACACCAATTAATAATATTGTGTTACAGGAAGCCCAGCTTAAATTGACATTGTGAGGTATTACATTGTGCATTATAGGAAATTGAGATGGAACTCAAAAATCTGATAATGACAAGCAGGGAGAATAAAAGGCTTCAAGAAGAAAAAAAGTGGGTGTGACTGGTTCATGTAGGCTGAGCCCGAAGGTAGATTAGGATAATAAGGCTAGGAAGTTAAGAGTGGTTAGTAATGGGACTGGGTAAGGGACCAAGGCAAGAAAGAATAAATAAGATATTATTTAATTGCTAGATATCAATATGACATCAACCCATTTTTACTGTATGCCAGAAAATTATGTGTATTTTATAGAGAGGCACGTTTTCATATCTCAAAACCATACTGATTTTTGTGGGTGATAGTTAAAGAAAGCCACAGGGGACTGACTCCTTGAAAGTACCTTTATGTTCTTCATGAGATGTTGCTGAAGTAAAAGGCAAATCCTTATTTACTTGTATCTGTAGGAGGTTTTTCTTGAAAAGTGATTTCTCTTTAAAGCTCTTGATGAAAAATCCTTATTTAGTGACCACAATTGAGACTAGGGGAGAAGATAATCTTTGCAGATAGGAAAATAAGAAGATAAAGATAAATTTATTTTTAGAAGGAAATCAACTTTCTGGGTAATTAAAGTGTTTCCATCTGATAAAGAGCCAAGTGTAACAATTTCTGGGTCTTATGGTAATCTGATTTGTCTTGTTTTAATGATGAGAAAAGGAAGTAAAATGAACTAGCTGCTGAATGGTGAGAGGCCACCTGGGAGAGAACTCACAAAAAAGTAGGGAGATCGAGAGTGTGATGCCCAAAGTGGGAGAATATACTGAAGGTCTGGAAGCGGTTTCCTTGGAAAATATAGTTTCAAGTTACTTTTTTTGAACACTAGAAGCTTAACTTTAAAATGCAAGGTATTTGTCAACATTATCTGAAACACCGGACTGGAGGCAAATGTTCCAACATATTTGTTTTCTTACAATTAAAGCTAAGCTGACATGTTGAAAAGATGGTCTTCAAAGATATTCAGGGACTGCTAAATTTTTGTCAATAATTAGCCTTCACTTGGCTTTATAGACAAGGAAGTCATTTTTTTTCCTCCCCACATTTGCCAAGTTAGGATTTTCACTTTTAAATCTCCTCATCCTGGTGTTTGCATTTGAGCATTTCAAACTTACTCCTCGCCCTCCGCCACCATGTGTAGTATTGCATTTATGCATTCAACTTCTTACTCAAGTGATGCTATTTTTTTCTTCCTCAGCCTGACAGCCACTAATAATAACACATGAGGACAGTCAGACAAAATGAAGACAAATGCTGCTTGTCGCAGCAGAATCATAATGTCCTCAGACTCAGTAAAGACAGTCTAACTGTATGTGGATGGTCTTTATAGCTTATTTAGACCTGTGGTTTTTCCCTGTGGTTTTTTTTTTTTTTTTAAAGCACAAACATTGTGCAGAAATACATTAAGGCAACATATGGGCCTGTTAGTTAGCCAAAACAATGTAGAACCATGGAGAATAGAGATTGCAAAGCACAGATGGGTACTGTAAAAAATTCATGAGTGGCATAACAGATCTAAAAGGTAAATTTTAGTCAAAATTCAAGTGGAAAGCATAGGAAATACTTAAGAATTTGGCTTTATGAGGTTTTTCAAATCACACAAGATGAAACATTGTGAATATTCCGCAGATTTGTTTATGCCATAATGTGAAAATCAGAGCTCATCATTCAACAATAATTATGTCTATATAGATTCATGCCATCAGAAGTAGATTGCTGATAAACAATAGCGCTTTGCTTCTATTTGATGTAAACGCTGCAGTATTAAATATCCATATTATTTCCAGCTCAATATTAGAAAGTGTCAGTCATTGTGACAAGCCAGGCAAGAGGAGCTCATTGAGCTGTCCTCTGTGTAGCCAAGTGCTGTTGAATAACCAGGTTTTCATGCTATATTACTTTGTTGTTAAAATTGAGTTCTAAGCAGTAAATTGGCAAATCATTTTCCCCTCTTTTACATTTGGTTCTTTTAACCAAACCTGAAGCCTCAAGGAGACACCAGATTCAAATGTGTATACAATCAAGATGCACTTTGAATTCTGCAGAACACTTTGTTGTTTTTTTTTGTTGTTGTTGTTTTGTTTTGTTTTGTTGTTTTCTTTTTTTGCAGTTGTCACTGTGGCGCATCATCATTGTTTTCTTTTAGGGGAAAAAAGAAAAAGTTATACTCTAAGTATCTGAGACCAACCCAATAACAGTGTGCCTTTGGTCCCCACTATACCTGATATCATTCATAAAATTTCTTTAAGAGTCATTCCTAAAAGGGAGTCTGCCTAGTGAAATAACTTGGTTCCTTAATTTCCAGGGAGATGGGGAGAAAGCAGAAAGAATATATTTCTCTGTATCTCTGGATTTCTGATTACCTCAAACATACCTTAGAAATGGAAACAACTTTTAAAAAGACTTTTAGGTTCTAACCATAGAAGCATTTACCATTTTGAAGCTTTTTGATGTCGAGTAGAGAATGATGCCCTCTGAAATTCAGAAATGTTTTGTCCTTTTGTTGCTAGAAGGGAAAAATGCAGTACGCTAGTCTCTGTATAAATGTTTAGGTGACATTCAAAGTGATCTGCTAGGTAGTTAAAAATCTTAAACACTGGGTAGACTGGTTGTTCTGAACTTACTGTTTAATTGTTAATGAGACTGTTGGTGCAGAAATTTACAGAGGGTCCCATTATATCTTGAAATGACAGGAGTACATTATTTAAAAAACTATTTGGCATTAGGAAGAAAGATGATTAGATTGAAAGTAGGTACTATGAACAGATAGTAAATGAGATCACTTATTGAACTGAACTGTTTTTGAATTTTTGAGGTTTTTTTTTCCTATGGGTACCATAAAATAGGCAGGTTTTGTAGTGGGCTTCTCATTTTTGGCACTAACACCACTGTCGGGACCTTGAAACAGCAAATTGAACTTTCTGATGGTTGTCCTAATAGCCCTTTCAGGCGGTTTTTGGTGTCCTTGGTGAATTAAAGTTTGCATTAGTGAACCCACTGAGCAGCGGCCAAGACTAATTCTCGGCTCTGTATGACATTTCACACATTGTCAGTTCTTAGTAAGTGTTATACGATAACATTTTGAGATCCTCATCTGAGAGTTGATGGGGAAATATCAAATAGTATATGTGACGTTTGCCAACCAAATTGAGCCCAATTCAAAAGTATGTTGTAGAGGTTAATAAAGATGATAGCATTGTCTCCTTTAAATAAAACATAGATTTACTCCTAAAATTTAGCATAGAGAACTGAGAAAGACTATAAGAAATAAAAAACAAAAGAATGAGAGAAAGAGGAAGATAAGAAAAAGTGAAAAAGAGGAAGTTGCAGGTTCCTTCTCTAGTAGTTATGCCTCCTGTCCCTGTAGATGTCCCCTATCTCCTGTGTTTAGGTTGTGTGAGGAGTAGATCCAATGGACATTTTAAAGGCAGGACAATGTTCTATACTAAGTTTGGTGGGCAAGTGCAGTCACCTGAAGAAGTGAGGAGCTACAATTGCAGACCTAGGTAACCAGCCATCCAAAAGGGCATAGATAGTTTATTGATGGTCAAGAATGTTGATTCTCCCTGCTGACCATAGTCTTTTTTCCTTTTTATGGGATTCAAATTATTTAATTTAATTTTGCTTAATTTATGCACTATTGCTAGAGTCACTCCAGGGAGTTGTGAGATATAATTGGATGCATTTGACATTGTCTTCCAATGCAATAGTTTTACCCAGAAACACCTTGATAAAAGTCACCCAAAACAGAATCTGTAACAGGAAATGCACATTTTAATTCAGAGACTTCTTTAGCTACTTTAGATCCATCTAACCAAGGTCTTACATGTATATTTGGCATTTTTAAGACAATATGAGATGGAAGCAAATATACTTAATATGGCAAACATATTTTGAGCACCTAGTATGTTGGGTACTGGAGAGATTCAGTGGTAACAAGCCAAGGACCTTTTTAAAGAAGAAAATCAGACTTTAAACAAATAATTACAGATGTAATTAATGAGTGTTCAGAGGATACTGTGAAAGTTTATAGCAAAGTATATTGACTTAGGTCAAAAGTGAGTCAAAGGAAATGACAGGTTCAAGAAAGTTGTAATAATGCATGTATTCATGGAAAAGCTAAAATGTTTTTCTCATAGAAGTAGAGGGTATAATAGTGGTCATTAGAGGTTAGGAAGGTTAGAGATTCAGGGTATGTAGAGGTTGGATCCAAGTACCAAAATATAGTAAGATAAGAGGAATTAGTTTTAGTGTTCGGTAGCACAATGAGTAACTACAATCTACAACAATTTATTTCAAAATAACAGGAAGAATGGAGCTTGAAGTTTCCCAACACAGAACTGCCAAGTGTTTGAGGAAATGGGAATGCTGATTACCCTGACTTGATTTTTATACATTATATACATATATTGAATTATCCTACTTTATTCCGTAGATATTTGCTAAATTCAAAAAAGAGATGTTATCACTGTAACTTGTATTGATAGGGAGAGAATATAACTTAAACCAATCTTCTGCTCTCCCTTCCTCCTTTTTGTAATTGAATAGCTAATAAATATGAGTTGAATGTTAATAATGGGTAAACACATTATTGAGTTTAATAGAGGAAACATATTTTGAGCAACTATTGTATGCCCCACTGGAGAAATTTCAGGGAACAAAGAAAGAAAGAAGAGGGTTCAACTCTGGTGAACAAGCATGGTCCCATGAAGGAGACAAAACACTCATGAAACTGTCACATATGAAAATAAAATTGCAACTAAACCATGTGCTGTCAAGAAGAGGCAAATGGTGCCTTGGGAGCATGGGTTGACTTGCCTGGTTTGGAAAGTCAGGTTTCCTTGAGAAAGTGATCCTTACGCTGAAATCTAAAGGATAAATCAGAGTTAGTCAGGAGTTCAAGGAGGGTACGGCATCCTAGGAAAATAAAACATGTGCAAGGGTGTGAGAGCAAGAGGAAAAGGTGATAAGTCTGCAAGGCTTAAAAGAAAGAAAAGTGGCTATAGCTCAGAGAACAAAAGGGCTAACGGGCTCCAGTGAGATACCCCTGTGGAAACTCCAGGGCTAGGTTCAGATTCATGACCAAGGATAAGGATGCTTTTGAAGGTGTGGGAGCAGAGATGATATGATCAAGTGCAGCTACCTCAAGTACAGTCAGAGAAGGATTTAGGGGCACCTGTGGCCGTTGGGGTACTGGAGTAGAGGCTTGTGGTCATCTAGGTAATATTTGGGAGTTCCCAGGAGCCTGGATACAGTGAAGGAACAGGAAAAGGGAATTGACTTGAAAGATTTAGGAAATATAATTTTTTATTAATAAAGGAGAGAATGGGGCTGGGGTTATGGCTCAGTGGTAGAAGGCTTGCCTAGCATGTGTGAGGCAGTGGGTTTTATTCTCAGCCCCGAATATAAATAAACAAATAAAATAAAATTCCATCAACATCTAAAAAATATATATTAAAAATAAATAAATAAAGGAGAGAAAAGAGTCGTGGATGGCGCCACAGTCTCATTTGGATAGCTAAGTGAGGATGATGGTAGTCTACAAGACAGGGAATATGGGAGGAGGAGGAGGAGAGCTGAGAAGTGGGTGGGAATAGTGAATGCAGTTTGTGTCACCTTGAGCCAGAGGTATCTGAGATATCAAGAGGAAGAGGACAAACTTGGACACAGAGGCCTGGAGACTGCAGGGAGAACTGGTGAGAGACATAGGTATGGGAACCTTGCGAAGAAAGATAGAATTGAAGCCACACAGAGTCTGGGTGAAATGAGCTGTTTATGAAAAGAGGAGAGAGCTATCTTCTGAGCAGTGTTAACACATAAAGACCGCATAGGGGAAAGACAAGTAGTAGAGATGTAGAAAGGACGTCAGCAAGGACAGTGCCATTGCCATGGAAGCCAAGGAAAAAATACATAGAAATTTCCAGAAAAATAAGAGATAAATAGCCAAATGCTGTGGGAAATCAGTTGGACTAGGCCTGAAAACATCTATTATAATCAAGAGGATTGTAGTAAGATCATGGTGAGAATATTCTTGATGGAGTGAAAAGTGTGCAGGACATATTGAAATGAACTGAAGGCCAACAGGAAAAAAGACATGGAAGGTACTTGACATTCTGAGTTTGTATTTAAATGAGTGTGGGAGACAGGGATCTACCTACAGGAACATATAGATTTGAAAGGGGATGCCTTCAAACAACTAAGAGTTGATGAATTAGTTGTATTTGATTATAAGTAACAATGCCTGACTAATAGTGGCTTTATAAATGATTTTTATTATTTATTTCACATAATAAGAAAGATTGGAACTGCAAGGTGGCTGTGCTGGCTCAGAAAATATACTCAATTCAGTTTCTCAATGGTGTTTCCACTCTGCCTTTCTCAGCATGATGGCACATATGTATGCCAGCAGGCTTCCTCAATTCCACATGACCCTATTCAAAGCAAATACAAGTCACATGGTCTTCATTTTCTATCTTTTTATAAGAGAAAAAATTATTTCCCAAACTTTTCTTCACCTCTTCTCCTTTAAACTTAATTTTTTAAAAAATATTTTGTTATTTGCCTATTTCAAAAATGAACTATATTAGCAAGTGAGAAAGTAGTTGTCAAACTCAGGGGTCTCAAAGGGAGGCATCAGCACCCCCATGGGAACTCCTTAGAAATGCAAATTCTTGGGTTCCTTTCCAGTCATACTGAATTAGAAACTCCAGAGTGGAGCCTATGGTCTTTTAAAGCAAGTTTTCAGGCAATTCTGGTGCAATTTCAAGCTTCAGAACCTTTGGTTAGACTAATCAAGTCATCCTGTGGTGTTGGGGAGAGGAGTCAAGTTCACTGGGCTTATCATTTTCTTACAAAAACCAGAGCAAGTTAGTGGTCCAAACCAGAAAGGAGTCTTCTATCTTTAACTGTATTTCACCATCAAGAAAAATGAGCCAATGAATAGAAAGAATGAAAGTGATGTAGCTAGGGAGAGCCCTTGCCTAGCATGTGCTAAGCCCTGAGTGTTCAATCCCCAGAAAAGAGAGAGAGAGAGAGAGAAAGAGAGAGAGAGAGAGAGAGAGAGAGAGAGAGAGAGAGAGAGAGAAAGAGAGAGAGAGAGAGAGAGAATATGAATCAGAAAAGCAACTGAGAAAGAAGAGAGAGGAAAGGAGTCACAAACTCAGTGGAGAAAAGGGCCTTCCCCAGAGGATTCCACTTCCATGCCAAGAGACGCTGAAGAAAAGGGTAGGTGCAGAAGCAGGTAAACTGAGAGTGTGAAAGTTGGATGATCCATTTTGTTAGTCTCTAGGAATAAAGAGAAAGTTGTCTGCTGAGAGTGAGGAAGATAAAGGTAAGATACCAAGAAGGTTTATAGGTAAGATATAAGGTTATATTGGTAAGATCGGAAACTGAGGAGAAGGTTGAAATACTGTGGCATTTGGGCAAGTTCATTAACTTGTGATTCTTGGAGAGTACATAGGATTGTGTGCTGCCCAAGGCCAGGAGAGCTGTGTTCAGAACAGAACTTCTGCCTGGTTACTGAATGTGCAGCAGGGGTTTTAGGTGGGCGCTCAAAGAAAGTTTAGTAGGCTTTTCTAAAACAGTTTGAAAACAAAGTCATTGGCAAAAGTAGTAAAGATCTTGTTAATGAAAGATTGAAGTGATAGACCAAGGAGTTCATGCTGAAAGGGAGGCACAAGGGAGGGATGGTCAACAAGCCCAAAGTGTCACAATGCTGTCACCTTCATTATACATTTGGTAAGAAACATTCTAAAAATAGGCCAAACTGTTTTCACATTCTTAATTAAGAAAATGAATGTCTCATTTGCATTATGCCTTCTCTATCAGAGAAGTTAGAGATTTGTTTGAAGGTGTCACCTTTACAAAGAATTATGGCAGATTTTTCCTTATCACTCAATTGTAAGACATACACAGGAAAATAAGCCAGAGGCTTTAATTTGGCTTACCTTGACTGCCTTTTGACCTGTTCTATTTTTCTTCACTGATGGATAAAAATTTTTACAGACATGATTTTTATAGGCCTTGCACAAATCTTGGTAAGTCATGTGTATAACATGAGGTGGAAGACTGCTTTTTATACCACCAGATTCATCATTTCCTAACCATAGCAGAGAGACAGTCATAATTTTCTAATGTACTTGATAACATGAATGATACTGACACTTTATTTTTATAAAAATAATATCCTAAGATCTATGGAATGTCTTGTTTGGAAGATGGTGTTCTTCTTCCTTATCTGCATGCACAGCAGCCACTGTCTCTCCCAGCTATTGCCCACATTGAACCTGCAGCCTGTTTCTTTCTGCCACCTGACATTTTCCATCCTGGGCTGTCCTAAAAAGTGTAGACCAATTGTGCTCACATGAATGGCAAATAATAAGGCACACAGATTTCTCCCTATAAATATCACAAAGCAACTTCCACAACCATAAATTAATATCCTTCTATAAATTCTCATTTCTATTAACAGAATAAGTTTGCTTTCTTAGTAGTCATGTTGATAATAGAGATCACCATTCCCAGGAAATGGGGGAAAGGTGCCATATGTTAGTTTACTTATAAACTCTTAGCAGCTGTGATTGTTTGTTTATCATTAGTTGAATTATTGTTCACCAGTATGGTTGATAACTGTTTGTTGCTACTTACATATACATAGGTATTGGAATCCTTGTGGAGGTACTGTGGGTGTTTTGTTATAGTGATAGTTTGTGTCACAGATAAGTTTCATTGAAGGATGAAGAACCTACAGACTCAAGTTCAACATGTGATAGCATAGAATTTGCCTAAAACTGTTCATTTCAGGTGGAAATGGCTCTTGTCATAGGACACTGGTAGGGAAGTGCATGAATGTTAAAAGTTAGATAGACCAGGATCCATTTGACCCATTCTACCCTTTGTACACTGTGGAGTTATGGACAAATTTTTTAACTTCTCAAATTTTAATGTCTTCCACCTATAAATAAGGTTACTACTGCAAATATATATTTTATATTATTATCAGAATTGGATGAAATATTTTGAAATACTTAGCACAATGCCTGGCACATACAAAGTACTTGATAAATGTTAGCTGTTATTTTCAGCTATAATTAGTTCTTAAAATTGGCATACAAATTTGTTTATAGATGTATATAAATCCTTACCTATGTTTGCTGGTGCTAAATTCAAATAAAGTAGTGTAAATTACAAGGTGCTAATGTTGAACATTAATGTTCATTATAGATTAAAACATGAAAATCTTACCTCCTCCAGCAACCCATTTAACCTGGTTGATTAGGAGACGCTCCCTTATGAAAATGATACATTTATGTTTTTAAGTGGATGTTTACAGGTGTTCAGTTACATTGAGCACAGGCCAATCCTTAGACTAAGGATGGACTTCAGGCCATTTGTAAACATAAATCATGCTTCTACATGAAAACTATCCTTTAAGTCCCCTGGGTATGGTGATTGTCATTGATTCATATGGGATGAGCAATCTTCTTTTCCAGGCTGTATCATTGGCTTTAGCATTTTAAATTATTAAAGTCAATCAGCTCTCACATAGGAAATACTAACTCTACAATAATGTATATAGTCAGCTTTGCAGATTGTTTTTCTACCTTTTTAAATGAATGCAAGTAAAACTAGAGAGTATTTGGAGAAAGGATTTTGGAAATCCTATCTTTTGCTGTTTGTTGCAGAAACTACAGGGGTTTGAGTAGAGAGGAAATCAAAGACTCCATAGAGATGTGAAAGTAGTCCTAAACATATTTTTACCTATGTTAATTAGAAGAAGACAAGAATGAAACCCTTAGATTTACAGATTAAAGTTTTAAAATAAATACGTATATATTAAAGACTGTCACTGTTTGGTATTAGTAAAATGAACCAGCATCTCTAAAATACATAGTAATGATCTCAGTTATTAGTAAGCTGACTCTCCTTTCCAAGCTAACATAACTGGTTAAAGGTAAAGTCAAACCTACATATTTGGACTTAAATCTAGTTGGTCATTGTTGCTCAATCCTGTGCTATGTCTTGGATCTTCATGACAGCTCAGCTGGTTAGAGACTTTACTGTTGAGGCCAAGTCCAAGGATCCAGCTTTCTATGCACAAATTTGTTTTACTCAATTCTACAACCATACCTGACACTTTATTCTTAGCCATTTATCTTCCAGTTTATGCTATTGATTAAAACAGGAGACAGAGCCTGATAGAGCTCTCATCATTAATGAAAAAACAGTTTAAAGGATATTTCCTTTCAACCACAAGCCCATGATGTACTGACGCTAGACAAACAATATGTTCTTATTTTAGAATAAGATGTGAGAAGTTCCCCAGTAGTACCACATTCATGAATGTAACCTGATCTCTGCATATAAGCATGAGCAAGTTCAAAAGAATGATCTTAAAGAAGTGAAATGAAAGAGATGCATTTTGAAAGTTTCATTGTAACTGTCAAACCAAATAACAGAGATTCTCCAAAGATGATGAATTTGACCAAAAATACATTGCAATGGGAACCCATGTGACACAGTAAACTATAGATGTATTCAGGAAGGCAAAGGGAAGCTAGGGCTTGTAAAGACAAATGAGGAGGTTACGTAAGTTGTTTTGAAACAATTATCCTTGGCTATGAGGATCAATAACGAGGGTGGCATCAGGCCAAGGTTGCATAGGAGGTTGCTGGGAAGATGTCCTTGCCTCACAGAAGTATTTTTTTCTGTGAGGTTGCAGGGGCCTTTGTACAGGATTGTGGTTCTGGCAGAGACTGTCATAGCTCTTGTTATCAGACATTCGTGGATGAGATCCCTTCCATTGTGATTCATTTTGTTAGGATTTGACATAAGTGATTCCATTTTGATTTTGATAACTTTCACATGATGATGATTTGCTTTTCTGACTCTCCTCTAATTTAGAAATTCGCTCTAAATTATTTCTTTCTCCAGGTTTCTATGCAGAAATTGCAAAGCTAGAATTTCTTCCCGAATGCGAATGTTCTTGGGGTTGAACCAAGAGTTTGGGGGCAGAATGAAGTTCAGCATGCTGTGCAGAAAACTGGCTCATTTGGTTAACTCAATGTAGGTGTTACACCTTCATTTGGAAGTGTCATTTCTGGAGATGTAGGTTTAGAAAATTTCAGCATAATCTGAGCAAGTATCCTGAAATCCCCAAACACATATTTGTCAAGAAAGAGAAGTTTGGTCAGGAATGTGAAGGAAGGGGTGCTGGTCATGGATGGCTCTTGCATGATCCCAGAGGATCAAAGGCCAGCAGTATAGGATGAAATGCATTTCTTGCCTTCCCCCTCCTCCTCCAACCCTCTCTCCCTTTTAGGAAAGAAAAGAAAGTAAATGTTTCCTAAGAGTACAGAATTAAACCTATAAGTGATACTTGCCCATGGTTTGCTAACAATCGATCACACAGAATATTCCTTGAGTCCTTGGGTGTTGTTCAGGTGGACACCTCTAGAATTCATTCAGATTCTTTAGAGCATAGGAGGCCGTAATAGCCCATGGTATGGCATAATTCCAATAGGAATCTTCTGTCTGTCTTTGCCAACCACACTCTCACTCCCTTGTACTGAGACAGAACGACCTTTCCTAGCCCAGTGGGTTAAAAGCACTGATTTGCTGACACTTTGATATTATTCCAGAGACATGAGTCAAGCCACGGAATTGGCATCAGATTTCCTCAGACACCAAGGTGAGCACTCAGGGAAGGTTGTAGACTTACATTTGATTTCCACATCCATCTTCTCTCTGCAAATTAAATTATTAATTTTCCCACATGCCTTCTTATTTAATGAGAGGAGTGGTGGCCTTTATCTGTGCATGTGTGCAAACAAAACATCACAGCAGGGGCGCCTGCACTGCCCAGACAAGCTGAGGGGTTAAGCAGTCACATGCAACTGTCTTGGTACAGTCTGTGTCATTTGCAAAAATCTGGCTGGCTGTTGGCATCAGAATCGCTGGAACACGCAGCAAGGCACCTCCCCACACACATATCCAAAGATGAAAGCTCCTTTTATGAATACAAAGGAAAGATCAAAAGAGGGAAAAATAATGGCATTTAAAATGCACATGTGAAATGCAACATTATAATATGATTGTTTTTCTAGGTTCCATTAGAGTGGCACTATTTTCTGAGACGATAGAGTATTGGTTGATTACTTTTCCATGTTTGAGATAATAAATACATCAGCATGATTTTGGATTTGTCACCATCTGAGCTTTATCACATCTGGCTTTTCTAGCTCTTCACAGTAATATCTGGCTAGTTAAATACGGGTGTTAAACTTTCTCTAGCATCACTGAATCCTAGTACTAAGTTCTGTTTAAGCAAAAGACCACATATATTCATGTCGGTATTTTTCTCATCAGAAGGATTTAAACATGAAAATTTTACGTATTAGCTTTGTTTGTTTAAGGGCCATTAAACATTTTTGTTTTATTTCATGCTACTTGAATATTGGAATTGCTGCCAACTCTAGAGCAACGTAATTCCTACATCTTGATTCTAGAGTATTGGGTTTATGACTGCATGACACGAATACATTTCACCCTAGTAATTACAAAGGATTTTAGATTGTTATTTTAAAGATTTGTTACCGCTTACCTTTGTTTTATAAATGTCAATATCTTCTTTGTGGATCTAAAGTTCACCTTTTCTCAACAAATGGCAGTGATGTCTCCATTTATTAAAATTAAATGTAAACTTCAAGGTTGAACTGAACAAGGAATCAGTTTTTGGTGATTCTTTGTGATACCTTAAAAGCTATCAATAGCTCCTTGATGAAGAACGTGATAGTCTCTGTAGGTTCCCTCTCCCAACCCCTACCTATTAGTTATTCCAATTAAAAAAAAAACAACACACAATTTTCTGAGTCGTTGCACACTTTAACCTTCTTTTTTAAAAATGATATCACTCAGCAGTCCCTATGAAAAGTATTGATCAATCTGATAGCTACCATTTTTATATTACTCACTCATGCATAATATGCTATATAATATAGAATATCATTTTACATTTGAGAATTCATAGTTATTTCTCTTTAACAACAAGGGACTAAGATTCACTATATAAATGAAAACTACTTTGAGCATTCTGACTTACAAAGGAAGAAAATCCACAGAAATCACCAATCTCACCCTGCAACTGAATAGAAATGGATAATCTATCTGTGTTGATTATAGTTTCTGATAAAAGGAGAAGGTTTATACAGTCTTTATATATTTTATTTACAATATATTCCTTTGGGAAAATTTTTGTTTCTCTTGAATATTTCTGTACATTTGGTTTGTGTTTCTACATAAATGTAATTAAATGGACACATCCTTACACAGTTTGTGGGTACTTATTAGCTAGTTTTACTTGAATTTCATTAAAGAATATCTAGCCTTAATTACTTTATATTTTCATAGGACAAGAATTATGTATATCTCATATTTATTCACTTGTAAATACACGAATTACAGTCACTGGGGAAATGAAATGTAAAATCATGGGCTGATTTGGAATAAACCTTTGCTAAACCTCAGTATAGTTTATTAACAGTACCATTTGCCTCCACTTTGAACTGAGGTCTCATTTTTCACGTTCTGTTTCAAAGGAGCCCTCTGCTGGACAGCTCTGCATGATATCACATGCACACACATATTTATATATGATTTATAGGCTATAGTTAATATAACCCAAAAGCCATTTGTGATTGAAACTCTATCGTTGCAAACTGAATGCCTCACTGAAACCTGTTTTGTCATCACTTTTTCATATTTAATGAACACGCAATTGTCTAAAAATAAAATGTTCATCCTTAAAGTTTACTGTAAATCACTGTACATCAGCATATTCCCACACATGAGATAATCGCACTAAATTAACATTCATTACCAATAATTTTAGTAATGAATTATTCAGCTTATATGCAATTATCACACACATTTCTAAAGCAATTACTTTATTACATAGGTATTTCATGTCATTGATTTTGCTTGTCTGTATGGCATATGTTAATGTAAGGAATCTTTGCATCTATCTTACTTTCAAGTGCAGAGGATTTTTGAGTGTTTATTTGGTTAATATCCTCAGGTCATGAGGGTGTATTGTTAATGTTAAATTAATTTCAAGAAACTTGCAGATGTCAGAAAAGTGCTATGATAAAATGGGGCAAAAAAGAAAACCTATACCATGGAATTACAGAAGTGGGTTGTTTTTCTGAGTAGTTTATCAGTAAGATCTATTATCACAAATTGTGTTTTAAAAGTTGCTGTTATTTTAAAAAATGATAAATAATAACTTCCAGTTACAGTCCTATAATCTGTGGTTAATCTTATCTACAACACAGTACAGGAAGCATCATGAAATAATTCAGTCTTTGAAGTCAGAGAGACTGAGTTCAAATTCTGCTTTTCTAGCCCTAAATTATTTAACTCATCTTAAGAAAGGAGTTAGTGAAATAATCTTTGTATGTTGGGGTAAGAATTAATGACCTATCAAGTGACCAATACAGCAGTCAGGTAACTATGAAACAAATTGCTAGAATGTTCTCCATACATGTGGAAGCATGTACTTTATTTCTTAGGTCAGGCTTACTTTGCTTTTGTAAGCAACTAACAGTTGAAATAGGACTCTATATTCCCCGACTTCATTTTGGTCTTCTGAATTAAGTATAAAGAATAAGTCATGAGAAGTATAATAGGAGTTTTTGGTAATATTTCATCTTGCAGAGTTTGGAGTTAGACCTAATTCTAAGTCAAAAACCCTTGAAAAACAGTCTGTCCTCTGAAATGGCCTAACCAATCTGAGCTATCAAAGTTTTATTCAATACAGACATAGCTTTTTAAAAATATGTTCAAAGTGAAAAGAAATTATTATTTAAGAACAGTTTAGAAATTATTATTTCAAAACATTTCTATGGGTAAGAATGAAATAGAGTAAGGAACAGCATGAATTGAGAAAGTATTGGTAGGTCACTCCCCTCTTGTTTAGTTTCTGTTAGATTGTTCACCTATTAAAATTCACATTGATTCAAATTGATTCTTTCTTGAACATATTTAAGACAATGTTATATAAAGTTTTCTATTAGCTTATATATGTGAGTGTATTTCTTCATAAAAATATAAACAGAGACCTAGAATATAGTATGAGTTGAGTGAATTTTGTTTGAATAAATTAAAAAACGAACAAGATCGTTGTCTTCTAGTGGCTGATTTTGAAATATTTCTCAGTATTTCATAAGTCAATCCAGACTCTCACTAGGAGAAAATGTCCATACAGAGCCATTGATTCAAGTAGTTTGGTCATTTTGGGGGTCAAGGAGAGATAGGAGGAAGATGAGAACCTATATACATAGCAACCAAAATGTTTCCAAGGTCAAAAAAAATTGGGAAGATTGAAAATATTTAATTCAGTGATCCTAATATCTACGACTTCTGCAAAAATTAGGAGTTCAATATAAACTGAAACATGTTAATTTTTATTTTTTTCAAAAATATTTATTAACATCCAATTATGTAAACAATGCTGTGTTAGATGTTATGAGGAAGACAATGAAGAATAAGACTCTTGCCTTTAAGGAGCTTACAGTCCATTTGGGGAAAAGCATCAATTATCATGATTAATAAGTCCCAGGTGTTATGGGTTAGATCATTGTGGGGTTGTGTCAGTCTTTCTTTCCCAGATGTTCTGAGATTACCCTGTAATTAAAATTTTTAGTTTTAATGAAGTCTTATTTTCAATACTTCTCTTTAAAAGGTACATTAATTTTTAACAATTAAATAATTTAATTTTAATGATATCTTGCCTAAATACATCAAATATCTTCACAGAATTCTGGATTAATATCACATAGTATGCCTTGAATTCTTTCAACACTGTTAGTACTAAGATATTGGCTATTCTACTGTTCATATGCTTCCAATTTCTAGGCAATGAATTATGCCCTGGGATATAATTGGGATTTCTTTACCCGACATTGAAGGCAGGTAAATGATTATGATTAAAAATAGTGTAGGTAATTTTATTAACCAACATGCTTACACTTATCTTCCATGGTATGTCCTATCAATCACTTTCAATGTATATGTTATAATTTCCAATGTGTGTAATGTTATAATTACTAGTGCAACAATCATCTTTATCATCCTAGTATACTTCTTTCAACAATGTAGGCCTTTCCTCCTTTCCTCCTGTTTCACACAGAACATGATCCCTTAGGCCTAAAAGATGTGGCAGGAAGCCTAGTGAGAGGTCACTGTGACTCAGAGAAGTTGCTAGTGCTCAATGGCAATAATTTCACAACTGATTCAACCAGCTGCAGAAGAGAAGGCTAGTACATTTGTCAGAACTAAATATCTTTTGGCTTTGTTTCTCTGCAGATACACAAATGTCAGTATGTCTGGAGTTGAGTCTACTTAGAGAAGGGGAATAGTGGGAAAAAGCATAATGGATAGATGACTGAGAGACGTGACATCTAGCATGTGTTATGAACCATTGTGAAACAAGTCCTAGGCTGACCAGCAGATGCATGCAACTCTTACCTCTAATTAGGACAAACTAATCCTAGACATGAGCTTCAGGAAGAGATTCAACAGGCACCTGGATTTTTTTTTTAAATCCACCATAGCTAATTAAGGAGATTAAGAGGCAAATGTGGTATATTTCAACATACCTTTGAATCTTTTGAAGTTAATATCTTGGACATATAAATTGCTTATTTAGTGATTGTGGCATGTGTACAACAGTGTGTTGGATCACAGAAATGTGAACTAGAACCACAAAAAATTCCTTCCTGAAAATCTCCCCAAATCTATTGTCTTCATCTTCTTTGATTGTGTTTAAGATTCTGGCAAAGAAAATGTGGGTTTTTTGTTGTTTTTTTTTAAAGCAGTGTTTCAAGTGCTGCCTACCATTCTATACCCATGTTCCTTAAAGGTCAGTGCATGTATTTGAATTTCCCCTGAATAACCAAGCATTGCTGCATATTTTCATCCAATTTACAGCCTCTTTCATCAGTGTAAACAATTAGTTTTCCTGAATAAATATGTATATTTGGTTCAGATACCCTTGAGGCTCTCAGGGCACAATTCAGATGCATACATGGAAACTGTTCAACTAACTTGCAACTAGTTAGAAATCTGAGAAACCAAGGACATTGACTTTTTTAATGAGGAAAAACAACAACACTTCCTTATTGAAATTCTAGTTGCTATGCCTTGATTTTCTATTCTGATGTTTTCATTTTGAGGCTAGTCTGGCCCATGCTACCCCAACATTTTTTTTTTTTTTTTGCTTACCAGTAGGATTCTCAAAGACTTGCTTAACGTAGTTCAATGAGAAGGAAAACATTTACCCAGTAACAGCCTCTGGAGCTGATCACTGTTTGTGAGCCTGGGGGCTGCCGTCCATCACATGTACATCACAGCTACAAAGGCTGCCCAGGAGTTAGATGACTGATATTTGTTCTTGTCATTTATTTCTGTAATTCAAAGTTGTATCAGATGATATTATTTTTTTTTATTTTGAATTATGTCTTCTAATTTTTTTATCACAACAGATATCTAATAACAATTGGTTAAAAAAAAACACAGATACAGTGATTCTCAATGTAGATGCTTAAGGAAGGTGGAACCTATTTTTCCAAGTTTGCCTGCTTGGGGGAAAAAAACAGTGCTGAGAAGGAACCTGATATATCTGTGGCCATTGAGAAAGTCAGGTTAAGAAGGACATGACTTATAATTGAAACCCTTGGTCCCTAAGCTTTTATCCACTTAATAGTTTTCTACCATCTGGATTCTGCAGTAGAGTATTCAACGAATCCAATTGACTGTCCCAAATAGAGTGGCCTTTAATCTTCCCACAAGATTGATAAAGAGAAGGAGAGCCCCTTACTGCACTGGAATAAATAGCCTTTCCTTTTGAGAGGACAACCACTTTGGGACTGAGCTGGGTTGAAGAATGGAAGAGAAAGTGGCATAATTTGACTTTAACTCTATTCAGTGATCCAAATATTTTATATATTTGTAACCACACAGACAAAGTCAAATTGACAGTAAGCCCCAGTACATTCCTATAGCCCTGAAGAAGTCAGGGCTACAGCCAGGGACTTCCCTGTCACAACTACAGATATGGGAGTGTTTTAAGAAGCAGGAGATTCTTTCTGATGCTGGCCAAAATCTTCCTGTGCTTCAAGGAAGCCTATTTCTTTCCCCTTAGCTCACAGCACATGCCCAGCATTTCTATATAGTTGTTGTTAAAGTGTGCAACATTTAATTTTGCCAGGAATCTGATAGCGAAGATGTAAAGGAGGAAAATCAAGCTGAAGGTCCTGAAATATTAACACACTGTGTACCACCTTGGGGAAATAGTATACATGTGTCAGGCAAATGAAGATAGAAACTGCCTTAAAAAAAAAAAAAAGTGATTTTCATTTGAAATTTCCTGATAGATACTGAGCATCAAAAACATGAATGGTGATGTGATTTCATGTGAAATTCCTGATGATTACTGAGCATAAGAAAGACAACATGAACTGCAAAGTGACAGAGATCATGTTCTCATCCCGTTTTTATGTTTTAGTGAAATTAAGCAGTGAATATAAGCAGTGTTTCCATAGTGAAGAGAAAGAAGACAGGGAAGTGTGGCAGGGAAGTGTGACTAATGGAGGAGCTACTGATGAGACATACCTTTCCTGGTAAAGTCAGGAGGCACAGGAGACAAAATGTATCAGAGCAAGATTTCCCAAAATTTATACAATGATATGTGCAATGGAGGCTGCATTGCAAGGCTGAATCAGAGACTAGATGGGTATTTAGAGGGCTATGGGAAAGTACATTGTGTGATGGCTGGACCTTTGCCTATTTGGATTTGTGTGTTAACAATAACTCAGCTGGAGTGTTGTATTAGCAATGATCCTACCAGCTGAGGAAGGCATCCAGAATCACTCAGCTATCCTGCCTCTCACTTGTGATCATGCATACATGTAATAATTTTTGACCATCAATTTTACCTTTGGACGAATACAAGAAAATTACTCCTATTATGTGTATAAGGCTTCCACATTGGTTAACAGATGAAAAAGACAAAATGAAAGGCGTGGTCACATTTAAGATAAATGCTTCTGTTTTGGTGCCTCCAATAAGCAATAGGTCTTACCCTGTTTTTGACCTGTAGTGCTAAGGTTGGATAAGTGAAATGTATGCAGGATTTAAATTTTCATAATTGTTGACTTTCCAAACTCACCTAAATTAACAAAGGAGAAAATAATACCATTTTAGAAAGAGTACTGTTCTATCAAACAAATCCAAAGATTGTACTGAATCTGGCTTTTCTAACACAATTTTACCATAGTCTTTGTGAAGTAGACAGGACATTTGCAGGCAGTATTTATTCTACATAATGGATATGGAAGCTACCTTAGAGAAATTATGGCTGTATATCCATAAGCTACAGAAAGAAAGGGAATATTCACTTATGTGTATACTAAGATATTTCACAGTGCTCTGACAGGGTGAAATTGTGGTTTGTCTAGATAAAATCAACAGTTGCACAAGTGGTTATACCTTAAAATTCATTATGGTGAAATGCAAGAAAAAGGATGAATCCTACTTCTCTGACTTCACTATGACCATGTGGTGGGATAGAGGTGACCTAAGGTCCTTGGAATGCATTTTCTGATCAAATTGTGGTCATACCTATGCCCAATCAGAGAATCTTAAGGAAGAATCTTAGTAATGACAACCAAAAATTCTAATGTTAAATTTTTAAAAAAAATATTTATTTTTTAGGTGTAGATGGACACAACACAACACCTTTATTTTATTTTATTTTTTTTTATGTGGTGCTGAGGATCGAACCCGATCCCGCCCGTGTTAGGCGAGCGCTTCTACCACTGAGCCACAATCCCAGCCCCTCTAATGTAAAATGTTTTAAAAATGCATTTTGGAATAATAAATTAGACTATTCAAAATAAAATAAAATAAAAATAAAACCTGAAGAATTCTCCAGCAGTTAGTGATAGGAGTCAAGAGCAAGTCTGTTCTAATGGAGGTTATGTATGCTAGTTGTTTAAAGAGGTCAGAAACTAACCAGAGTGAAAGATTTCCTCCATTTGTCACTCCTTGGGAAAGAAGATAAAAATGGAATGTTAATTTAGTGTTGCAATTAAGAATTCCTGTGCTGAAAGATCTTTTCACAGTTGAACTCCTCACTCAGGCTCATGAGGTCATTTGTAGAGGTGCTAAAGGCATCAGACAGAGAAGTTGGTGCTCTGCCAGGCTCAGTTATGCCGAGCTGTAACCTAAAGATGACAGTTAACTTGAAACTGTGATGGGAGAGTTGCTGAATGTTGAAGCAGATGGAGCCTTTAAAGTGACCCAGCATCCTGTGTTACAAATGAGAATACTAAAAAGAGACCTGATCCTGTCCCTGCTCCCTTTCCTAATGATACATAGAGGATGTTGAGATGGTGGGGTTCCTCTAGACCAGCTAAGCCTGGTCCTCGGGCTCAATGAGAGATTGCTTCAGAAAAATCTAGTGTGTAATTCTCTGTACTTCATCCTGAGAACACAGGCTGCTTTCTACAGGATTTCATGCCACAGAAAGCATTGACCATGTATGACTTAGGATAATGCTGCATGATTAACTTTATATGAATTCTTCTTTACTTAATAATTAGTTCCATATATTTCTTATAATTCTAAATTTTTATCATTATAGTTTAAAAGCATGGTTCTTTTTCTATGCTGACAGTTAGAAAATATAGAAAGTCTGTCCAAAAAAAGCACAGGTAGCTGTTTTTCATACAAACACACCTATTTTATTAAGGATATTTTCCTACCATCCCATAGTAATAACTCATTTAGCAAATTTCTACTATCTTTAGATTCCTCATCAGTCAAGTTATAGTATTGGACAAATATAAATTCATTTCAGCTCTAAGATACCGCAACTTTCCTGGGCACCAGAAGATTGTGGGATAAAGTTGAGTCATTGTAGACTTACTTAATTTCCGGGTGTTTTACTCCCAGCACTTTTAATTCTCAAAAAAAGAATCAGAAAAAAAGTATAGTTATGTGGATATTTTCTGCAAACTTTCTGTTCACAAGTGAACTTTAGCATTATTAAATGCATCACCTTTCCTAACATAAAACTTTAAAGAGAGATTTGCCAGGCACAGAGCTGCACTACCTATAGTCCCCTTCCTGGCTCAAAAGGCTGAGGCAGAAGGATCATGAGTTCAAAGTCAGCCTCAGCAACTTAGCAAGGTCCTAAGCGACTCAGTAAGAGCCTGACTCTAAATAAAATACAAAAAAAAAAAAAGGCCAGGTGGGTGGGAGGGCTGGGAGTGTGGTTCAGTGGTTAAGTGCCCCTGGGTTCAGTCTCCAGTACCAAAACTAAATAAATAAATACATACATAAATAAATAAATGAATTTTTAAAAAAGAAACCTTTATAGAGATATTTGTTAAAATTCTTATCAAATCAAATTTTGGGCCAATATTTCATGTACATTCTGATGTCTAAGCAATCACCTAAAATAAAAAAGCAAGATATAGAACCATAGGGTTGCAGGGAACTTCTCCAGTTACCCAGTTATCTTTACCTTTTGTGTAAGAATCCCTTTTGAAATATTCTTGATAGAAGTCACTAACCACTGTTCAAATATTTCCAAGAACAAACTTGTTCCCTTCTAGGTAGCCCATCCTGTTCTTGTATTGCTGTCATTTTTAGAATCATCTTCTTATCTTTCACTTTCTGATTCCAGCTTTGACTTCTTAACCAAACATCTTTTCTCCTAGGAGCTCTCTTCCAAAAGTCCTCTCTTTTTATTAAGTTCTTTTGTGATTTTTCACATGGCATGATTGTAGATTTTTCAATGTACCACTTTATACCCTGAAACATGATCAAATATCCTGATGTGTCCCAGTAGGGTGGAGACTAGAGAGAGGACTTAATCCCTTGATCTGAAAATTTTTCTTCTAACATGGCTTTAAAATCACACTAGCTTCATTTAGCAGCCACATCATTGTTGACTCCTCTCCAATTTTCAGTCAACTAAGAGATCCAGATCTGTCATGAGAACTGTAGTCAAGCCAGATTTTCCCATCTTACACTTAAGGAAATGACTCATTTAGGACTTGACATTTATTTCTGTTGACTTCAAATTTAGTTTTTTTTTTCTGAATCTCATTCTAATGTGTAAAGATAATTTTGAATCCTGATGCTTTAACCTCACTCTGAGTTCTCCCCTGACATACATTTCATTTGTATATTTTGGAATACCATTATGAAGACATGGATAAACATATGGAATAATTCAGGATGAATACAAGGCAAACCAATAGAAGAGAGACTTACAGGTGACACACTTCTATCAATTAATACTATTAATATTACATTCAGTTGTTCTACTAGTTGTAATTCCATTTAATTATTTTATCTATTCAGTTTTCATAAATTTAAGTCCATCAAATATGATGCTAAAAGCAATATTATAGTTAGAGGAATTATTTGGCTATAAATGTAGCAATTGTATTAGAAAAAGAAAAAAAGAACTGTTAGTTAATTCACCAAGACTTATAGTAGTACATGCTTGCTGGCTCCCAGTGATCACTGATTTCTTTCATAGATGTTCATTAATCATATATTCCTAAGATTACCAGTCATGGAACAGGATCTTTAAGTTATAGTTGTCCTACTGCGTGGTAGTGACAGGAATACTTGAAAGCTGGGACTGTGCTTTGCCCAACACTGAACTAGAGAAACCAGATGTTTTGATCTCTCCCGATTTCTCCAATGCTCTCTGTCCTACCTACATTTATTTGAAAGACTTTGGTTAGCAAGGCAGAAGAGAGTGACACAATGGAGTTTTGTAATCAGAAACACTCCATATATTCAGAATCATATTGTGAGGAGATAGAATGCCCCCCAAAAATTCTGCTTTGAACACCATGATACACAGAAGTAGGGGAGGAAAACAGGTAGATATTGTATTTCAGCTTAAGATCAGTCCTGCTCAAATTGTGGAACTTGAATGCATATAATTGGGTACATTTGTGGGAGTTTTTTTCCTATTGAAGTGGAAGAAATTTGTTTGTGGATGTGCATTTGGCAGGTGAAAGGAGCTTAAAGGAGAAACTGTAGGCAATGGCAGAGTTGGAGTGCAGCCAGGGTAAAATTCTATAAGATGGTAGAGGACGGTGAGTTTCATAAAGATGAGAAGATAACAGAAGTTTGACTGCTAATACTTATAGTTTTAGGAATATGTGTATAATAAATGTTATGCCATAAAACAAAATGAACTTCAAATATTAGCACAAAATTACAGAAATAAAATTAACACACAGAAGTGAACAGTGTATCATACCAAGACTCAAGAAGAAGGATGTGGCACACACATGGAGAATGGTGACAGAGGACTTGTGTTGACCAAAAGAAATACAACCAACAAATTGGGGGGAAGTTGTACAATCTGTTTAGAATAAAGGAAATGTAAACCCTGAGGAAAAATAATCCTAGAAGGTATTAACATGATGTAGAACATTCGTGTTAAGTAAAAAATAACTGAAGTTGCTATTGGAGAAGATTATAGATGACTGATGGGGGATAAGGGTGATTTCTGAAAGCAGATTATCAAATTGAGTAGTGGAATGATAACCTGGAGATGAGGGAACCTCAAATATTAGAATATCTGTTGTGAGTATCATTCCACTAAGAGCAGAGCATCTGATAAATTCCTGCCTTGTAGGCATTTTAACTTTCAGAAAGAAAAGGAAGAAATGTGAATAGATGTGCACTGACTTTCATAGAGTTGCCTTAAATCTCCTTTGAACTAGATATATAAAAAAGAGAGAGAGAGAAAGAGAAAGAGAGAGAGAGAGAGAGAGCTTATGTTATCTCAGAGTTGGAGGAATCACAAATATCACTCTGGCTACATATGAGCCCCATGTATGCCACCTGGCTTGTAATGGCCCCAGCAGTTCTTGAACACTCCAGGGACACAACCCTCATGAGACAGGTCGTTCCATGTCCAATTAATTTAGACTGCGTTGTCTTTATATTGACATTGAAATTATGCTTAACTACTAGTATAATTCCAATTCCTATGAGCACACAGACTAAAGTTAACTGTTCTTCCTCAAGTCAATCCCTAGACTATTTGGAGACAGTCACCCTGTTCCCCCGAGCTTTTTCTTCCCCTGGCTTAGTAGCCCTACTGCATTCTGTCACTCTCACAACTTGTTTTGCATGTTTTCAACCCCCCTCTTGTTTTCTTCTGAACAAAATGAAGAACACTGATCAGATGTAGGCAAGAGCTTTGAGAACAAGCTATTAACATTAGACTGTGGTCATTATCAGAATGAAATAGAAAGTTGGGTATCACCAGACCTATGCCCCGAGTTTTAGGTATACAGATTCAAAATACACAGTAAATAGATGTAATTCCATTACTAGAGATTCTACAGTAAAATAGTTCTCAAAGGGATTAGGAGATACTAAAAGATGAAGTACTGTTATAATGATCCACATGAGGAAGTACAGAGTGAGAGACATCAAAATAAATGAAAATAGCTAAGCTGGAAGTAGGCTTATTAGTGCAGATACTAAAAGGATATGTAAATGTGGAAGGAGACAAAAGACGGCATGGAGCTAATATTAAAGCATCAGAATGGCTAGATCCCAGAATGGTCTTGGGCTCACATATTTCTAGAGGTAGCAAAGTAAGTACAAGCGTGTAAATTCATACATCTGCTACAAGAGAGTAAATCAGGAAGGGTCAGGGACATTTAATAGGCAAGTTTATGAATTACCTGATTATTAACCACCTGATTGATATATAGGGGTAAAATAGAATTTTTCTTTCAGGTTATCAAGAGGAGAATATAGGAAAAAATATATATTTAAAGACCCAATAGCATTATTAAAAAGAAACAAAGAAATTGACATGGTGTGTATGTATGCATGCTTTTATAAAAATCCCTCCATCTTTAGCCAGCAGAGTGAATTATAAATCTTTTTCACAATTTTAAAAAAACATTTTTAATTTAAAAATCTGTTAACACTATTCTCCCAACCAGTTTTCTCAGACCAAGTCATAACCACAAAGGGGAAAATATTCCCCCAAGATCTCCAGTTTTAGGCTCAAAGCTAAAGCCTCTAGAGGCAATTTGAAACACTTTATATAACTACCATTTATTCTCACTACAATCAGCAGTAGTGGATAGAAGTTGGTAGATTCAATGGGATATCTTTTTCAGAATCAATGAACTTAATTAGTCATGTTGAATCACACTCCCACAGCTTCTAAAGAGTCACCAACTGCCCACTAGCCTTGTTTCTGTATTGCCTGCAGAGGGACCCTCCCTGAGCTGAGGCCTGTGCCTCCTCTTTGGGTAAGAGACACTGCACTTTCTTTAGAAGATTCAAATTCACCTGCAGTGGGCAGTGCCATTTATAGGTTTTATGACTTTAGTGGAATCTAGTTTTCTCTTCCCTTTTCCACTATGATAGCTTCAATTCTCTAATCTTCTGATGTTCCATTTCATTCAACATCAACCCCGCTGAAATCTTTTTCTTCCAGTTTTCATCTTGGATTATTTTTTCCATCTTCTCTAGGAACACTTCATCCTTTCTAATAAGCTAGAGACACATAGATAGTCCTCAAACTCCTCCATGTTCCTTATTGGAGAGTTTTCTCTCATTTTTCCCTCAGAGATGGGGAAAATCTTGTCACCAGTCCTAAAAGAAAATTCTTAATTTAGCTCAATGGTTTCTATTAAATCATTAAATCACCTCTTATTTTTTAACTGAATAGTCCTAATTTATTACTTAACTGCTTACAGAATTTACTTTCCAAAATCTTTATGATTTTATATAAATTCTATTCATGTTTTCTATAACTTTAAATTCTGAGGACAAAATCTATAGGCTTATTCATATATGACCTGACAAGTGTTGAAAAATTTGAGATGAATGATTTTTCATACTACCTGATATTTTCTAATATCATGTTGAGGCTAAAAGACTAGTTTATTAACTAATACAGCTACATTTGTAAGTAGCCATTCATTGTGCAATGCATCTTACAAATATTTACTAAATAGCAGTATGTACCAGATGCTATACTGAATGGTGGGATATACTTATAAGCAAAGCAGATATATTTGTTTAAAGGAGTTCATGGCCTTCCAGGAAAGAGGTAGAACTGTAATAGCAACCCAGTGTGCTAAGTGCTATCACATGGGTAGACACAAAGAACAGTTGAATCCCAAAGCTTGACCACAGAGCCTTGGAAAGTCTTTATGGAGAGGGTACTTAAGCCAAGTTTGGATAAGCAGATGTTACATGATTGAGAGAATTCTAAATGTAAGAAATACGCAATGGCACAGAAACACAAAAGAGCACAGCATACTGTGAAAGTTATCATACAATCTGGCTGGGGTCTAGATTTTGTGGGATGTGTGTGAGGTAGGAAGAAGAGTTTTGGCATAGCATGAACCTGTTGGGCCTCATATCCTGTGCTAAGATACTTGAAATTTTTATTTCAAGCTGGGATTTTTCTTTTCAACTTAGAAATGCAATTATACTGCAAAAAGGACTTTGGATATTAGAGTAGACTGAGTATTTTGGATGAAGAAAAAATAGCAAGGGCTTTGAAACTAAGGTAGTAGTGGTGATAACAGAGAAAAGATGGATTCAACTGGGGACTGAGTAGATATGCATGTGGTGAAGGAACAATCTGACTTCAGCATGTCCAGGAAGAATACTTGGGTAGATAGTGGTAATGACAAATATGAATCATGTAGGAGGATGGCATAATTAGGGGCAATAATTAATTCACTTGAGGAGATAAAGAGTTTGCAGTACCTTAAAACATATAGTTACAGAGGAGCTGACTAGGGTTTGTAACTTAGAAAGCTTAGAACTGCAGATATGAATGCCATATAAATTTGTGTAGGTTGTAGTGAAGTTTTTGGTCTTTGGTAAAAACATTCAAGAAGAATAAAATGTTTTAAGAGATGAAAACCAAGGGCCCAGAACCCCGGGTAATTCATAATTTAAGAGCAAAATGGATTTCATCTCTGTAGGAGATAGGGCAAGGATGGAATGGGCATCTTGAAGAATGTAGTGAAGTTTGGAATGGCAGCTGGAAAAGGAGCTCAAAGGGCCATGTAAAAGAATGGCCGAGAGCAAAAATGGTGCTGAGGGTGCTGAGGGTACATCTTAGTTTGGACACATGCATTTTGCATCCCTTGTGCAGTGAGCTATTCTGGATATACAGTCCTGCAGCTGTCTCTACCACCTTAATAATGTTTCTGACTACCATCATTCCTATTTGGCAAGATTATTTTAAATTCTGAGACTTTCTTGCAAGGAAGACTCCTATTTACACCGAAAGTTTGGTGATCTGCAGTTCCAATGAGAACTATCCTTTGCCATCATCTGGATTCTTGATGAAATTGTCAAAGAACACCTGATCAAATGCTGCTGCAAACTGCTGTCCCACCTCCAAATCTCTGCACAGATGTGGTTGAGAAGGTAGCAGCATCTCAGCAGCTGGCCTGGCTTGGTCAGTGCAGCCTATGAGTGAGCAGCCAAAACCTGTGAGCACCAGATGCCAGATAGGCCCCAGAGAAGCCTGAACCGAACTGATTAGAAAGAGAAAACGCTGACACGTTTGTGGCCCAAATAATTAGCAATGGAAATGAAGTGACACTTAAAAAGGAGAAAGAAGAGAGAAAAAAAATTTCAAAAGGAAGAATTCCTGGATGCCCAAAGACAGCTAACCATCCCAACCACACTACGGCCTAAAGAAACAAGTACAGGTGGCACTATCTGTTTTGTGTCTATAGGAAAGAAACTGCAGGAGATCTGAACAGGGTGTAGATTCACTCCAAGGGTAAGACTCTATACTAACTTCATCCCCATATTTGGGGAGTTTTCTGGGTTTATGGAATAACCTGTATCTCTTAGTGCAATTATCAGCAAATTATATCCCAGAGGCTAACTTCCACCCTCTGGGTGTTTTTAAAAATAACTTTTTATTGGCACCCAGCCACACCCATTAATTTATGTAGCGTCATGGCTGCTTTCATACTGTAACGGCAGCATTGAATACTTGCAACAGGGAAATCATGGCCCGCAAAGTCTAAAATATTTACACCCTGGCCCTTGATAAAATATGGTTTTTGACCCCTGTTTTAGTATGAAGACATTTTAGCTTGAGAAACAGCTGTGCCTAAATTCATCTTATGTGGTTGAACTACTCCATAGCATAAACACACACACACACACACACACGCACGCACGCACACGCACACGCACACGAAACTGAGAATTTAAATGGCTAAAAAATGCAATCTGCATTCTGACTCTGAATTATATTTTTTAAATGTTGCATAGACTTTGTTTGGATTACCCTCTTTCCCCACCCCCCAGGCTCTGTCTTAATCTTCCCAAGTGAAATCTGTCCTTTGCTTCATGTTGTCTTGTAACTATATTTCAATAGCACTTAATCAGTGATAAAACTGCTTTGATTTATTCCCAGCTGTGGATATTATTGTTGAAATCTGTGTAAGTGTTCCAACGTGTTATGATTGGAGCAATAGCATTTAAGAGTCCAGAGGCAAGTCAGAAAATTAACAACTGAGTTTTCTGATGCCTAAATTAACTGCACAGACAGCGCTGAGTACAATGAGAAAGTTCTGAGAAACTTACTCGGCAGTATGTGAAGTGTGGAAATGGCTCATCCATTAAAAGTATTACATCGTCAAAACAAGTTCTCATTGGATGTACTTCCCAAAGGCAGCACCACAGTTTCGTATAAAGACAGCTGGCTGCTCTTTTCTTTGGGGACACTTTTCTTTATGCAACATGTAGATTGTGATGCTATAGCATCTAAAATGATATTTCTCAATTCCACATCAAGGCTGAGCCCCAGTATGTGCCTTGTGGTGGGCTCTGCGGATGCATCTGCAGTGATCTTAAAAGTGCAAAACAAAGCAAGGGAAAAAACCCCATATGGTTACAAAAGCAATCTGTGTTCATTGCAGAAAACTTAGACTAAAGAAAAAAACATGAAAAAAGTGACCCATAAGTCCTTGCACCTAGACATAACAACTGTCTTAGTGTGTGATCTCCATAATTATATGTATTTTTAAATTCCTGTATTATTTGTGAAATGAGCTAGATTCTGAAAACAAAATATGATTCTAGGTGACATTTGGAAGAGTGTGTTCCCAGTGTTTCAGTTCAATTTCTGCACTTTATTTCTTCATGTAAGCCTTCATTAAATGCTATCATTATATCACTGGCAGATTGTTTGTAGTTTGAGTTGTATGTTAGAGTTGGCCATGACATTTCCTTGTTTGTTCTTTTTCTAAATCTCAGTTTGTACAAATCAGGGAGTGAAGTCTTCAGAGCATATTTTAATTGTCATTGGTTTTCCTCAACTCTCTTCATTTATTGCTTATAAATATTCTCAAAGCAAGGTATGTTAGATTGTAGGATTGAATGTCTTTGTTGCCAGGTGTTTGCTGGACTGGAGTTCTTTTTTTTTCTGTATATATACACAGAATATTTCTTCGGGAGACAAATATCCTTTGATGTCTATTGGAGCTCCATAACTGTCATGAGTACTTTTTTTATTTGAAATAAGGACATTAGATCATTTCCTAACAGAGCTGAAAATGGTCAACCCTTACATTCTTTAGTCTTACTCCATTGTGGTGGATTCCCAGCCAGACTCTGAGCTAATGAAGAGCCAAGATTACATATTTTATCTCTGAATCACAAATTCATCAACCTCTCTCTGACACATTAAAAAACATGCTTAATAAATATTTGTAAAATAAAGGAGAAATTACTCACCCAAGACCATCTACTTATAAGGTGCCAGAATTGTATCTCCTGACCTGACCTTTGCATTCCCCGTTTCCACTTATGCCATCATACAATAGTGGTTAGGAAAGCAGGCTTTCAAGTTCAGAGTCTCTAGGCACAGTGAAATTCAGATCTGAGCTTCTTAGCTATGTGGTGTGGCCTTCGTGAAGTCTGTGGACCTTAGCCCCACCATCTGTGAAATGTTGGCTATATTACATAGCCCCTCTGTGCAGGGCTATTGTAGCTGAAACAAAATAATATCCTGAAGTGCTTTGCCAATCTTAGCTTTTATTTTCCTCTCTCAGTCATCCCAATATATTGAAATAGACTATAATTGACACTTTATAAGTTTAAAAATGTTTTAACAAGATAACAAATATTACGAACAGGCATATGCTATGAGAATATGATTCATTATTATGGTTGCTTTTAGATTTATTTCCCTTCTTAATTACAAATGAATAGACACTTGAATAGTTCATATGGGCTGGCTAGTTCTTTTTGCTTGTTATCTTTTGCTAATTTTAAAGAGAAATTGAGGAATAAGGAAAGGATGTAAATCTCTTTAAGGCTACTCAAAATTATAAGCAGTAAGAAATAAACATTTTTTATCAAGGTTTTTTGCTAAGTATTCATACAAGTATCATTTATGACAGCAAGCCGGATGTGGGCTTCTACAACAGGTGCTATTTTTGCTGAAGACTGCTAATAACCTCTGCATTAAGTTCATAATAAGATTAAAATCTACTGTTCTTAGAAAAAGAAGAGTTGAAAATGTTTTGCAAAAGCCCTTTCGTCTCTAATGTCAACGCCCCCTTAACCCAGAACTCGGTTGAAGCTAGAGCCAAAATCTATATGGGTCTAATTGTGAGTGGCTTTGTGAACAAGCACACTCAGATAATAAGGAAATTAAAAGGTACTCCAAGCACCCCTGCTCCCAAACGTGGACTCTGAGATGGTTTGGCAGTTGTCACAGCAGGTTGAACCTACATATTTAATGTTTTTAAGGAAAAGGAGCTGAATTTTTAAGGACATTGCCCGTTGCTTTAATTGTAATCCTGAAGGCAACTGGATTCCTTAATGAGCATAATAGGATTAGATATTTTAAAAATATGTTCTAATCTAGTTTCAGAGGAGCTCCTCAAAAAGTAAACAAAAACTGCTGTATGCAAACTTTCTGAAGTGATAGAATGGATAGTATCTGTGCAACCCAATGGTCATTACAAAAATTTTTAATTGTATGTGTTCCAATTCAAGATTAAATTGTCTCTGCAGTTGTAATGTTTGGGATAGTGTGGTTTCTTACTGGATAAAAAAAGAAGAGAAGTTAGATAACTAAGAGTGACTTTCTACTTTGCTAGAAGGTACCTAAAAATGAAATACTCCTCAGTGGCAGTGGCTGCTGATTCTGTGCCCAAGCCTGTGAACAGGTTCCTTTTGAAGGAGCCAGGCAAGCTCCTTCAGGCCCCACCTCTCTCAGGTGTGCCTGCCTCTCCAAGCTCCTGCTGCTCAGTGAGGTGAAGAGTGCTTGATCTCTTCCTTGCTTGTCTCAGCCAGGGGTCTATTGTTAAGACCTGCCTGAAAGCTGGCAAAATGACATTCCCTGGTGTGATGGAGTTTTAATGTAAGATTACAACCATAGATCAAAGTGAGGAGGACATTTGGGCAGGGGCTCTTAAGAATTTTAGAGCCAGAGCATAAAAAAGATAATTATGCTATATGATTTAGGGTTGTTTCTGCATGTGTCACTCACGAGCAAGGCTTGTCCTCTGGATTATAAAGGGCTTTGGCTTTTTTTTTTTTTTCCTTCTCAATATTTCCTATTATTTGGTATCTAGATGTTTTTTAAAGGCTGTGATTAAAAGAAACCACCAGAGATATTCTATAAATGACTTTTCCTGATTATGATGATCCACCTTTGAGACAGAGAGAATATTCCAGGTTTGCTATCCATGAATTCAAGAACAAAAAGGAGAAAAATAGGGCCAGCGATCTATACTGTCAAAGTTCTTTTTTTCCTGACTTCACCAATTCAAACTTGAAAATAATTCAGCTCTAGCTGGACATCAGTTTACTATTGCCTGTTGACCTATTTTTTAAAAAAGTGTTGAAATAACAAAATCATTTAAATTTAAATTGACTTTTCAGATTTTGAAATTTTGGAATAGTTTATCCCTCATAATGAGTTGATATGCATCCTGCAGTTAACGAAGGGTGGTTTGGCCATGGTTCCAGGGACTAACTTCTATGCTGTTATGATTGATTCCTTTAACCAAGTTTTCTGGAAAGAATATTTTTTCCTATTTGGCTTTTCACCTACATAATAGCAGATGCATTATTCTATGTTTTCTATACTTACTGTGCTGATGAGTATTTGTTACACTAAATTGTCTTCATAAAATTTGTTTTGAAACTTGAAACATTTTCTATCACAGAAGAAATACATGATCATATTCTTTAAAAAATTAGCAAATCTGAAAAAGTGAAAGAAAAAAATTAAAATTACCCTTAATTTCCACAATCATAAAATAATTTGCTTTTAACAATGCAATTAGTTAACTTTCTATGACCCAACAATAGGACAGGAACAATAAATAGAATCACCTATAACTCCACCTCCCGAGGAGGCTGTGAGTATACAACATGTTACTCTAAGAGTGGTGTTCAGGATAGCACCAGGAGTAAAATAAGTATTTGATAAGTGTCAGTGGTTATTGTTGTTTATTTTGTGCATTTTATCCTAGACCTTTTTCCTAGGCATATATGAACTAATTTTTGTAATGAATCATGGAGTTTCAGAGTTGCAATTGGTCTTTGAGTTTATCCAATACAATTTCTCCTTGGGAGATTTGGGATATCAGCTAGGAAGTTGGTGAATTCTTTTATGCTGTTAACCATTTCATTTTCTACCTTATAACTGACTGAGTCAGGAACTCCTAGATGTATGTACTGGGGGTAAGCAGGGGAGAAGTGATTCTGATGCCTGTTGACTGGACCCACTGAGCTGCCAAATTGCCTCTCACAGGGGAGGAAGGGAAGTGTTCTAGAGGCCTCAGGATCACACCAGTTTCTGCTGGAGCTGGAGCAGAGCCTGGGTCTCTGAATTGCGACCCCAGGGCTGCTTCTACCAGGCAGAGAGCCACTGTACAAGTCTACAGAGATAAGCATTTTGCCTGAGTTTAGCAGCATGATAATCTGTTATATCCAGACAATTGCTGCAAATAGTATTCCATTTTTAAGACAGACAGTAATGCTTGCTAGCAGGTAATTCTGGCGAGCAAAATAAGGGGGAGGGGCATTTGTTTACATTTCAAAGCATTCATGTTTTACTAACTCATTGTGATCTTTTCTCATCAGTCTGAATTAATGAAATTTTACTTCATTTCAGCACCTAAATTTGCATGAATTTGAGTGAAGGTAGAAAAAGAAGTGTGCTATGAATTTAAAACTTTTTCAGTGTGTGCCTTACAGTGACATTCTCTGGGCTTCCTTGCACGAAGTGGTTAGTCTCTTATGGCTGAGTGTTCAACCCAAGAACAGGCAGCAGAATAGAGTAGTCTCATACCATTCCTGGAAGCTCAATCTTCTCATAAAAATATTTCAGCTACCACATGTGGTAAGTTGACCTGTGTTTGAGGACCTACTAGAAGAGAAAGCCAAGTACCCAAAGGCTGAGCGAGCTAGCCTGTGATGGGGCAATTTGTAATGTTTCTAACTATTCCAGGTGCAGCTACAATCTTGTATGACACTGCCCTTGCCATCGCACATGACTGATTCTGCAAGGATCTTCGCGTAGGTGTTTAGATGTTGTATCGTGTCTGCCTGACATAAACTAATGATGTAGACAGCTAAACATGGTGACATGATTAAACAGGATGTTAATTAGTGGCTCCTGGAAGAGTCTCCATCCTTCCTTTTAGCAGCCTTTGCTATGCATATGTAAAAATTAGAAATGGCTGTTCCCTGTATAGCATCTGCTAATGGCAATGGGATTTAAGAGAAAAAGCAGTTAAACCACCAAGTGAGACATGTCAGGTCCATCTTCTTGTCCTGAGGGTTAGTCCAAAACTATGTCTTTGCAGGAAGGAATATGGCAATTTTCCTGCAGGCAGTAATCATTTGTACTATTACTTAGTTGTCAAGTATTGATGATCCCATTTCAATCAAACATATCTCATCCAGAGAGCTTTTGATGGGAGGAATTTTTGGAAGGGTTTAGGAAGGTTAAATCTGTGAGACATGGCTTCCATCTGGAATGCATTAGCTACAAAGATTTATTAGTCAGAGTGCCTCTGCATAATGTTCCATGGAAAGCGGGCCCTGCATCTAATTTCCAGCATGATGTCTATATGAGGAGTGATCTTTGAAATATCATAGGTGACAATCAAGTTTGTTATAAAAATAGTAAATGCCCAGGATTTTCATGGCGGCTATTTTAAATCCCTCATGAGGGCTGCTAAGCAGGTAGTTGATTTGTTGACAAATGATAAAACTGTAGGAATAGCAACATGCATGAAATTTTAAAATGGGACAGCCCTTTGAAACAGAAAAAGACTATTAGGAAAATTATGAGCATTTAGTGTTTTCATTTACCCTTTCTCGGGGCAAGATAACATTAGAAAACAATAAGATCTGTATTTAACTATGTAAAGAAGTACATCCCCCTTTCTGATGAAAATTATTTTTAAGAGCTGGTGTTATTGATCAGTAAGTAAGGCAGGGAAAGCTGTATAACATTTCATATGTTAGACGGTCTGAGACTACATGTTTTTCAGCTGTAATGTGGTTGGTAGAAATTAGAAATTATGGGGTGCTAGAATCCCAACTCTACTGATCACTACATGGGAGGAAGGAAGAGCAAATGAGAGTAAGGTTGAAGTTAGGTGGCAGAAACCAGGATCAGAGAGCAGTGATACCCCTCCACTTCATGCTAAAAAGTCAGCTCAAACCCTGTGAAAGACTTTCTCCTCTTCACCTGCCCTGTTGTGGCTTGCCAACGTTAAAGTACAGCCCCACTAAAGCTTTTTATGCCATCAGGAAGCAGCACTGATTTAAGGTGACTTCCCTGGCTCTGTCATATCTTCCTAAAAGCAAAGGGTAAGGGATTAATGCCAGGTGAAGAGTGAGCCGTCGCCCAAATATTTATCTCTGAATTTAGGTCACACCACAATGCCCAGTTGTGTCATTCCCTCTCAATGTAGGAAAATGTGTTCTGTATCCTAGATACAAGTTCAGTACTGAATTGTTCTCCAAGGGTTACAAGAGAAGTGCTGGAAGCTCAGAAATTTTCTTTTACCCTAGTGTTAGGCGTCTGTGCCATGGGGCAGCTCTGTGCCAGACAACGGAATTGAGAGTGAGGGAGTGCTAGCCACAAAATACACGTTAGAGAGTGAAAAGAGCTTTCACCACAAGACCTCAAAGAGCAGGCAGGCCTCTGGCTTTTCACTTTTTAGGTGAACATTTACAGGGTCCTGAGCATGATGTGCTTATTTCTCTTCTGCATCTGCTGTGTATGCTAAGGACACAACTGAAGCATGTCTCAGAACTACAGAGGAGGACACGTTCCAGGAACCCACTTGTGGTCAAAACTTTGTTAGCCAGATGCACTTGAAGATATTAATTTCTTGTGCTTTCCATCTGGCAAAGTGCTGTGGGGTCTACACACACCCATGTTCTGCGCATATTTTCCTGTGCATACTTGCACTCATTGGTTGTGAGTCCTGCATGTTTTCTGGGTTTGCCTTGGCAAGAGCTAAGGGATGGTGCCAGATCTCTAACCAACTGAGGCCTCTCTTGCAGCACCCCCAGCTAGCACCCGGCACACTCCTTGTCTGCAGAAACCTTGTGTGTTTACCAAGGTCTGACTGTATCCTGAGGTCTCTGCACATGGTTTAATTTGAACTAAATTAAAAACAGGAAAAAAAAATAAAATTTGACAGGTCCCCAAAGACACATTAGTTGAGCCATCTCTACTGAGGCCTATATTAGAGATACTTCTAGGACACAACTATTGTGGAAGTTTTTAATCCAAAAAGTTTGAATATTATAATAAGACCACCTTTGACTTGCTTAATTATTCTCTGATGATATTTTCATGAATTTCATTCTCCACCACCCTACCCTGTTGTTTTCATTCATTATATATTTATTTTAGACAAATAAAGTCCTGAATAATTTTCATATTTGCTTAAGAAAAACTTCTTTTGATTCAAGTAATATCTTGTTTTAAAAGTTTTAGTAGCCTAGAATTATGTTTTGTGTGTGTGTGTGTGTGTGTGTGTGTGTGTGTAATGTAGACTAGAGTTTATGGAAATATCCAGAAGAAAATCCTAAAAAGATTTTTTGGAAAAATAATCAGTTTTTCTTTCATGTCATAGTCTAGGTTGTTCATGATATTTTGAATAACTTTAAATTTTCTCCCTATTGATAGTGGTTAGTAAATTGATATGTCTGAGATTTGGAATTTCTTTTAGGTCACACACACACAAAGAAATACAATGAATTTTTGTGAGCAAAGGTCTATGAAGAAAGATCAATTTCAACAAAAATTTTCATTATAGCTAAATTCTTGAAAAGGGAAGTATAACATTAGAATGTCAGTTGTCATATATAAGACAGAAATTTAACATTTTGAATAAGATTTGACTTTAAAAAGCATCAGTCACAGTCATGTCATCAATCCTTCTAAAGGAATATTTTTTTGTACCAGGGATTAAACCCAGGGGCACTTAACCACTGAGCCACATCCTCAGCCCATTTTATTTTTTATTTGGAGAAAGGGTGTAATTATGTTGCTTAGGGCCTCACTCAGTTGCTGAAGCTGGCTTTGAACTTGCCATTTCCTGCCTCAGCCTCCAGAGCTGCTGGGATTACAGGCATGCACCACCGTGTCTGGCTCCAGGGAAACTTTTTGCCTGGATGCTCTGTGATATATCAAAGAAATCTTCTCCAGTCATTTCAGTCAATTCAAGAATAATTAGTTAGGTGGCTAACAAGAGAAAAGAGGGGAGAAAGGCTAACCTGGCTGTTTAATTGGCTAATTATATGAGTTTCATATGTAACCATGAGATAAGGAAACTCTAAAGTGTTATACAAACATAAGGTGTTTTATTGATTAATTTAGCCTATGAGAAAGTTCTCAAATTTAGCTAATTGAATATAATAGTCCTGAAAATCTCCAGTGGAAATAATCAACAGCATTAACTATAGGGGCACTTAAAATCAGTATCATCTCAGTCATTGAGTCAAGCGAAGATCAATCAGTTTTTCTCTCTGATTCATTTATAAAACAAGAATAATAATTCTATCTCGTCATGTTGCTAGGAAGTTCAAAGGAGCCTTTTGTAAAAGGTAACACACAAAAGTTATTTTCTATTTTGTAAACTCAATTCTCTCCTCTTTATGGTGGCATATGGTATCTTTATCACTGATCCATAAACCCACCCTGGTTGGGTCAGATTCCTTCCTTTTTCCAGAAATGCCCAAGAACTGTGTTTCCTTCATGTATCATTCTTCATTTTAATGGTCAGCTCACACTCTGTCATACTTGCCAGACTATGTATTCTTAGGGGTAGAGATGGTTTCTGCCCAGTGCCCAGCATACTTCCAGTACATAGTAGTCATTCAATAATTACATGCTAAAGGAGTATGGAAAAACTAAATGTAAGGTGACTGCTGGGTCCTCTTCTTGCAGGAATTTTATAGGAGCTTCAATGGCCCATTACAAGTATAATAACTCTATTATGAGCATACTATTTACTATTTTGTATTTAATTATCAGTGAGATTAGTAGTGGAAAGGAAGTTTTTATTTGTTTTTGTTCTTACATGATGAGGATTGAACCCAGGTCCTAATGCATCTAGGCAAGTAGTCTACCACTGAGCCACATCCCCACCCTAAAATGTTGTTTCATAATTGCTTTTTTGACTCTAAGTATAAATGGTCCTTTTGTACTCTATTGTGCTGAAGTACAAGCTAGGCATCTCCAGATTTTAATCCTCTCTTCCTCTGGGCAGGGTGCATTGTATACTGCACAGCCCTCCAAAGCAACCCTATGTAATCACATTTCAATGTAGGCTTGCTTTAAATTATAATAAGAAAAAAAAGTGGGTGGCAGGTAAAAATAATGTGTGCAGTAGCATTAAAACAAGTAACATAACTCTAGGTTTATATCTATGTGTTTTATTTCACACTTTATTTTCTAAATATGGTAACTAGGTAACTCCAGGTTATACAAGTAAATGTTTGACTTTTGCACCTTTAGTATGTATTTATTTCCTCAAAAGCTATGATTCTTCCCCACAAAAGGATATTCTTAAGATTTTAATTTCCCTGCAATATCCGACATTTTGGTCAGTCCTGATGATTTTACTGAATAATAATGCCTATTTTCAGTAAACCTACTGCCCCCCACCCTTCTATGCTCCACCTTCTCTTACATATTTATTTTTCTCCTTTATCATATCCTTTTTATTATTGTTGTTTTATTTTATTGCCTACCAGACTTTCTATTCATATAATTAAGTACATCTAAAAACCAACAGGCAGCACACAAACCCACCACCCAGAGTCTAGATGTGCTGACAGACTAGAGAGTGAGTCCTGGTAAGAACCTCAAGATCACTTCTGTTGGTGTTGTGATGAATGATGTGGAAGAGTAAGATAATGATATTGGCCTAAAACATTTTTTAATAAATCCTCTATGAGTTTTATTAATGAAAAGTGAAAGTTGAGCTAGCCACTATATAAAGACTCTCTAAGGTTAATGTATTAATGAAATGACATTGTCAATAAAAACTGCTAATAATTAAATATTTTCAAAGCTTGACTCTTATCATCATTTATTCACTAATATAAGCCTTTTGTTAAAATATTTGTGTTGTTGTTGTTTAACAGTAGAATCATGGAACACTCTCAAGTTATCTTCTGAACACTCTCAAGTTATCTTCTGATCTTTTTTGTCATTTTTTAAAAAATTTTAGTGCTGATCTAGCCAAAAGAGATAAATATTTGTCTGATTTTGAATAACTTTTAGGGTCTGGGAGATTCAACTGAGTAGCCTATATAGCCTATTTTGGTGTTGTGGAAGATGATTTCTGTCAAAATCATTTTTATAACTCTCCTGCCTATTTCAATAAGACAGCTTTGCCCTGGTATTTAAAAAAAAAAAACAAAAAACTTTTGATTTGTGACATTCTACAGGATTGTTATTGTTAGATAACATAGCTAACACCTATATAGACAGTATGGGTCAAATACCTTAAATATATTCATGAAATTTTTTTGTAAAAGATGTTGTAAGTTCTGGGGGAAAATCACACCCTGATGGGCATTAGGGAAGATTGTGTGAAGGAGGTGACGTCTGGTCAGGATTTGTATTCCCTATGTGACTTTTAGCCTTAAGCAGAACCATTGCCATGTTTGCACTAACTGTCAGAAGGAGGTTTCAGTTTGAAACCTGAGCTTGCGTTTAGTATCCAGTGATGAGGTTGGGGATACAGGATAATGCTCTTTAAGCATTCCCTAGGGGACTCATAGCTTACTGCAGATTTACACTAGAGCCCCTGATTCAGATCCCTGCTCTGCCATTTTCTCTGGGGGCAGCTAGATTGCCCTTTCTAACCCTTAGTCTCATCATCTGTAAGATGGGGACAGTAGTAGTTTCAAGTTCATGAGGCAGTTGAGTCTTTATTGGAACGCAAGCATTGTGCATGTGTCCTAATACTTCCTAAGGAGTGGGCCACTTGTAAGCAGGCTCTTCTGCCCTTATTCAGAGATAATGGTAACTTCTACTGGATTTATTTTTATCTCTGGTCTTTTCATAACCCAGCACTAGGTAAAATGGAAACCATTGCTATAGGAAGTTAGTTCCCATGGGAAATGTATCAGAAAAGGTTAGTGGACTGGAGAAACCTGAGCTCTTGTCCCTCTTTGCCTCCAGTTACCTTAGCTGGGCAACCCTAGGCAGGTCTTTCTGGATACATTTCCCTATCTGGCTGAAGGCTGGTACTATCAGGCTGAAGGTTGGTACTAGAGTCCCCACGGCACTATGATGGTCACTAGTGCTGCCTGTGGGTCTCTGACTATCCTCTCCTGGGCACAAGGAGAATTGAACTGTAATCCTTTCCCTCTCTGGTGGGGCATGTCATGTATCTTGTTACTGCCAGTGAGCTCTGAGCAAAAATGGCACATTTCATATAAACTAACCATTTTATGACAAGGAGCTCCAAAATTCTCTTTCCCTCTTGCATGACAGAGGTGATGGCCCTGTCGGGGCCCTAAAGGAAATTAGCAGGGAGCAGACTCACTAGGGCTAGTGACTCAGGTAGGATTTGAGCATAAATGAAACCTGAGCTTCCGGGCTTTTGAATCGCTTACAAAGCAGGGTAGTTTGTTCCTATAGCATAGCACATCTCTGCCAAATTGTCATAGGGACCTTCCCACTTAAGGCACCAGGGAAGATTTTGAAAGGAGAGAATGTTAAAAGTGAAAATGGTCACGTATATGCTCTGGATTTGAATCCTAGCTCCACACACCAACAACAGCGTGAGCTCGTGCTGCTTGCTCTCTCTCTAAATTTCCATTTCTTTTTAGTAAAATGGGAATAATACCATTGATTATCTTGTTGAGCCATTGTAAGGATAAAATAAGACCTGGCATGTAACACATTTTAGGAAGCACCTGGCAGACAGTCAGTATGTAATAACTGTGATTCTTATTGCTACCCTTTTACTATTTTGTGAGTTAAAAATTGCATCTTGTGCCCATCGAGGCAGCCTGAAGAAGTTTGTAAGAAATGTAGCTGTAGGTAATGGCTTAGAAAGAAAGTAGAGGAAGCAGTACTTGAGCCCCTTTAAGGCCAGCCGCTTCTAATGGGAATTGGAGGTGTCTCTGTTAGTGTGAAATCATTACATCTTAGGCAGCCCGTTTCCAAAAATATTCAGAACCACTAAAGAAAGCTGTAGTAATCCTTTCTAAGAAACCATCATCCAACCAGTAGTATTTTCTTACAAAGACTTCTTTGGGAAAAGAGATTATGTATTTGTCTCACCTTGGATCTTGCCAATTTGTGTCACACTCTGTGTCTTTAAAGCTTTCGAACAAACATTAAGTTGATTATACAATAAAGGCAATAGCTCATTTGGAATATTTACAAGAAAACCCCCATAGAATGAGCATAATGAGAAAAATAATGAAGCAGTAATTATGATTCTCAAGGCTAATAATTTTAATAATAATTTATACTTAAACAGCTCTACACATAAGGAGATTTCAAAGGTTTATAAATATTAAGTGAGCTTTGTAGGTTGTATAGTTCCTAAAATAATGCCTTGAACCTAACACTCCTGAAGCATGTATAACACCATCAGGGTTATTAATCTCATTGTACAAAAGGATAAACTGAGGCAAAGAAAAAAAATGCTTGGAGTCAGGAATCCTTAGCAATAGGTTTTTGTCTCAAGTACCTAGACCCAGAATCAACCCAATTAGTACATCAAAATGAAGTCATTTATATTTCCAGTTTTCAGTTTCTCTAGTAGTTAAATTGTATTGCACTGAATTTAGCTACCACTGGTTTATGTGCTGAGATTTTATTTAGAGTAAAGATATATACTATGTATGAAAACGGTTGTAAGGGGGATGCTAGGTTTTTGTGGTACCTGGCCTGTCCTCAATGAAACGCAAGGAAGTCTTATGTTGGATTCTTGGTATGATATATCTAAAATGTATACTCTACCCAGAAGGTTACCACTGGATATGCACTCCTCCTCCTCAAGAGGGGAACCCGAGCCCATAAAAAGCCACAGTGTCTGCTCACAGTTTGTATAAGCCTTTTTTTTTTTTTTTCAGTTCCATTGTGCTCATTCACACATGATATCCCAAAACAGTTAAGTAAAATGAGGGATATTATATCTGTCACACATGAGGAAACTGCAGTTATGGATCCGCTTAATGCATTCATTGCTTTTTGGACTCTGGAGTCCCCTGGGCAGTGCCACAAATCTACATGTTGGCCCTCAGCTCCATATTCTGTGTGGGACTCTCTAGTGAAGCCAGCATGTATATCAAAGGTTCATTATTATTGTTGTTAATTTTTTTATTTTTATAGCTCAAATGAATTGGCCTTAACTCATGGTAACAGTAAGGGCTGCACTGGCCAAGTACATTACAGTAATCTATTGTCGAAATAGCTCGCTCCTGGCTATTCGGAGAGTGCTAGGGTCCTGCCTGCTAAATTAATACCAAAGCATCAGTGACACAGCCGACCCACAGCAGAGAGCCTAAAGCCACTGCTTCTCTGTGAAGTTTTCTGAGAGATTCACACTCCTGATATTTCCAAATTTCATGTAAGATGGATCCCTTGGATTCCAGGATCTTGAATAATGATGAGGATGAAGCTGGTCATCATTTATGCCCACAAACATTTACTGTTCGTGGCAGCAGCTGTGGCTCAAGTTGTGCAGAGCCTGCCGTCCTTCCTCACCGCCTGAGCATGAGGACTATTCTTTGATTTATGGTCATGGGCTCCATCTAGATAGAAGCTGGGAGCTATTTGTACCTTACCATGTGATGCCAGGCACAAAGCCTTTGTTCCAAGAGCTGTGTGGTCCTAAGATGGCAGGGCCTGGGCTTGTCTGGCAGCTTCTACCTGCTGGACCCCCACCCCCATGATCCTAAGGGCCTGGCACATAGAAAGCACTTAATTATCGTTAGCTGTTGTTGTTACCATCAGCACTTTCATCATTACTATTATTATTATCACTGTCTTTCCATTTGCTGTAGAAAGAGTACCTATGAGTTCTTCCTTTCTGCATGTAATGTGGGCTGCCTTTGGTCATACACGATTAAGCAACTTAAAGGCTCTTTTCAGTTGAACCAGTAACCAAAGTATGTACGTGCAGTGCCCATTTGCATGGCTGTTCATAATACCATGGTGTAGGGACTATCTGTTTTTGTTTGTTTGAGGCAAAGATTTTTAGCTTTATATTCAGTAGGTGCTTGGTAAATATTGAGCCAATAAATAAGTAAAAGGAGTCCTTAATGCTATAAAACCAATGAAATAAACTGTTTTATGTGATCAATCTTAAGAAGTTATTAAATGCACATGATGCATTTCCTAGAGTTTGAAACGCAACTATAGTCTTTAAGCAGTTTGTAGGAGGTGAGAAGATCAGTCTCATACCTACAGGGAACTTAAAAAACATGAGTTTATGTGACATGTTTACTCATTCATGATGTTTAGTGTTCTTGGTGTTAGCATTAGCTTTTGTTGAGCAATTACTATGTGCCAGACACTTTTTCTTAAATACTGTATATTATTATCTTGTTTAATCCCCCCCAAACACATCCATTTATTGTTTTCATCTCCGTTTTACAGATGAAAAAACTGAAGCTCAGGAAAGTTAGGTAATTTGTCTCAAAATCACGTAGCTTGTAAGTGGTGGAGCTGTAGGATATCATAATGAACCTCTGAATACTAAGAAGAATGACATAATGTCCCCTTTCCTCTTATAAAACATGTTTCAGTATTCCATTTATTTACTTTTCCCCTTGTTTTAATTTCATATAGTACATAATGATGTATATTAATTTTACCATTATTTAGTTTTATGAGCTCTTGGTTTAACTACCTCAAATCATCTGTGGAATTACGTAGGATCCAATAGATACATAAAATAAAATGCTAAATTGCGTTGTGTCTACAATAAGTAAATTGATGATTCTTAAAAAGAACTCTTGAGTAGGTGAGACAGAACTTCTACAAAAGAATGAATCAAATCAAAATACATAAAGGGGAAGAGGGTGGGAGAGCATGGGCAAAGCCAGATGCATGATGAGCATGCTTCAGGGGCTGCCAGACCATGCCCAGGAAGAGAAGAAACTGACCATTCAAGAGTATCAGACTGTGTGGAAGAATGGATAGAGCAGTGGGGAGAAGCAAGAGATGAACCATGCTTGAAGGGTTTGAAATATGATGCAGGCAGGATTAGGAACAAGACCCATTTGAACACTAAAACTAGCATCATTCCACTGTGGACTCCTGTCCTTCCTAGCAAGGACCTCAAATTCTAGATTTAAGAATTTTAAGAAACCACAAACTCCAGACAAATCAGATGATTATTAGCAATAATTTTCTTTTACCTCTTAAAAAATAGTCACATAATAGAAGTAGTCATCACCAATTTAGTTATTAGTAAATATTATCATCACAAAATTACTAGCAATTTTACACTCTTGGAGAGGAGGGAGGAAGGCTGGTGTTGAGGGAAGTTTTGTTTCTCTAGTATGTTTGTTCATTGAAGTGCTTATTTATTTCTTCTCTTTTACTAAATCAGTCTGTGAGTTGAAATAATCCTAGTGCTCATCAAGTTGTTGCTTTGTTAAATCGAACCCTCAAAACCAGGACCACTTTAAGTTAGTGTAATGGGGGGGGGGGGCTGCATCATGGGGATGTGCCATGTGTGTGCACATTCTTAGTGGCCAAACTGCCTGAAATGCACGAAGGAAAAAAGACTTATGGGTTGTGATACTCAGATTTTGAATGTGAATACAACACATATAACAGGTCAAATATATCTTTCACTTTTTATAAGTATATATAGAAGATCCAGTTATAAAAATGTGCAAATTGACAAAAGAGCTAACTTTCTCTGTTTAGGGAGAAAGTGGAAGGAAAAGAATCTAGTTTTAATTAAAGTTGACATCCTGCTGGTAATCATTTAAAGGTTAAACTACCACATGCTAGAGGAGAAAAATCCTGTGGTTCATATATTTTTAAAATTGTTTTAGTTGTAGATGGATACAATACCTTTATTTATTTGTTTATTTTATTTATTTATTTATTTTTTTTTTTTGTGGTGCTGAGGATCAAACACTCACATGTGCTAGGCAGGCAAGCACTCTGTCACAGAATCACAACCCCAGCCCCTGTGATTCATATTTTACTTGAGCCATTATAGAACTCAGTGTAGACAGGAAATTCTGTCCACTTGGCTTGCAACGACTGAACAAAAAGAAAAACATGAAAGCATCTACATTTCCAATATGTGTTGCTCTGTTCTTGGGGGAGCTTTGTTCTTCAGGAAGGATAACTGGAATTCTCACTCTCCCAGCTGTTTGGGCATCATCTAGGCAGAGCCCCTGTGCCCTTTGTATGCAAGGGTGGTGACTTGGTTAATATAAGCAACGTGTAGCCTACGCGGCTTGGCTGTGAGGCTCAGAATCAATAAGGCGCCTTTAGATTTAAAACTAATGATTTTCTGTGTTCAGCAAAAGTCAAAATCTCTCAAAGTTGCCATTGTTGGCTCTGATTTTTCCCCAGAGAATAAGAGAAGGTGTGATAAATCATCATGCTTGCAACACAAATAAAATGCATGTCAGAAGAGACTTGAACTGGACCAGAGAGGGATAATGAGAGCCCTAAACATCTTAATTATTTCAGTCTTGAATTGAGCAAAACCCCTAAATACAATGGTGGTAACAGTGATTGTAAAAGCAGCAGACACCATCTGATGGGGTCATCTTGCCCCCCCAAGAGTACAAGTGTGACCCGTCCAGGACTACAAAGATGATCATTTCCTCCCAGCAGAATTTTAAGCCTTTGAATGGATGACGTCAAATGCTTTTGAATGTATCTATAAACTGCTGTTGAATGTACATAAAATTTCACCAGACTCTCTGATTTAAAGCCCTAGAGAAGGCCACCAGGCTCGTATGGAAATTAGCTAAGCATAATTTATTCATGAAAGGCAGAAAAGCTGAATTAATAAATACATGAGTATGTAAACTTATAACTGCATAAAGATCTGTAGAAAATATGAAAGCCAAGCTCCATGAGTTAACAAAACCTGTAAGGTGTGGCCACTCAGTCCTTCCTCGCAAACGGTTCTGTCTTCTGTTTTAAAAACCAATGTGAAATCAATAAAAAGAAAAGAAGGGCATTTATTTTTTTGGAAGGCCTTTTTTTTCCCCCCCCAAAAATGTATATCTCCCTTGTAGATGCTGCTCTATGAGAATCAATCTAAGAGAATTATTTTTTGAAATATTAATGAAGGCACTAATTCCAGAGATTCAGAAAACTGCTTCTCAGCAGGTTTAACTCATACTTTGTCTGGACTCAATTCTGAGAGCATTTTCCCAAAATATTGTCATAAGATCTTGCCTTATTACCAGAGGGGCCATCAATTTTTCCTTGCCTTTACCCTACTCTTGATATCATAGTCCATACCAACATTGCCAGCCTCATCAAACATTGGTTCAGCAATGCAGTTTTTCTACAGCAGGAATTGGAACAAGATATATACTGTCACATTTTTTAAAAATTGCTTAAAGGGAGTCTTGCCTTGTATTGGATGCATTCTAGTGAAGCTTGTCATTTTTGTTGAATTTTAAGCCTCCTGGCCACAATGAAGACCTGATTGAAACCTGGAAGCCTGAATCCTTAGAAGGGTTATCTAGGAATTGATCATCGAACAACAAAACTCTTGTTTCCTACAGCTCTTGTAATTTGGTCAGAACATTCAAAATGTAGCGCAGTGTTTCTGTTTTTTAACTAATATCCTTTTATTAATTAAAAACTTTTTCTGCAAGTCTATTTTGGAAAGTGTAAATCTTTTCAAACTTTGCCCCTAGTCAAAATGAGGACTGAAATAAAGATACAAACCCTTTCCAGTTAGTCTTAGAATTATAATGCAGAGAAGGATGGAAGAGAATGAACAAATGTTTTTCTATCCATATCCATGGTCAATAAAGAGGAAGTTTTATTTAAAAAACAACACATAAACCTAACAGAGTGCTTTATAAATGTTAACTCCTTAAATTCTTGTGACAATTCTGTGAGGTAAGAACAATTCTGTTCATTTTATAGGTAAAGAAAATGAGGCACCAAAGGGTTTGTAACTTACTTGGGACCTCACAACTCATGGAAAAATTGGAAATCAACCTTAATATTGAGAGATACTTAAAAGCAAATACCAAGTTCCATGACCTTAGTCCTTAAAATGTCTTCATGGGATCTAATTAGTCTGGAATAAGGGGGAAATATGTTCCTCTTCTTAGCACTGTTCCCTCCAATTACCTGGGCTGAAAATTTTTAACAAAGGATGTTGATAACCTTTGATGCAGAATTCATTCCTGTTCTTGAACACTCTCATCAGCTTGACAGTTGTCTGATAGGCAGGCTTCATACTACCATGTGTCTGAGTATTTATTGCTGCATTTAATAATATTATCTCAAAACTCTGTGATTTGAAACACCACCAACAATTACTTTGCTTATGAGTCTGCAGTTCAGGCGGCATTTGGCAGGAATAGCTTTTCTCTATTCTGCTTGGCATCATAGGGCAGCTCAAAGGCTTGGGTTTGGAATCATCTGCAGCCACATTCCCACACAGTTCTGGTGATAGATGCCACTAGCCACTGAGACCTCATTGAGGCCTTGGACTGAAATACCTACCTTTGGTCTTTCCATGTGACTGCTTCCTCCCAATATGGTGGCTAAGTTCCAGGAGTCAGAGTCCCAAAAGGGAGACATCAGGTGGAATGTCAGCAATCATGTAATGTCACTTTCAACATCTTCTTTGGTTGTGGTTGTCACAGAGTTCTGCCAGGTCCAAGGGAGGGGAACACAGATCCTATGCTTAATGAATGAATATCAGCATGTGGGATGGGTATATTGGTTCAGTCATCTTTGAAAAAACAATCTTCCATAGTTTATGTTTTATTAAGAACTTAGAACTGTCAATAGGAAGAAATGTTTTGCTTGAACAAATCCCCTTGCTACAAGAAAAGGGACCTTATTGAACCATAGGTTTAATTGAAATAGCTATCTAAAGAATCACATTTTACCAAGAAACCAAGCCTCATGTCAAATAGAGATAACCAAGCAAGGGTGGGGAGGAAACTTTCTGAAGTTAATTCTAGCCTTGTGCCTACTTCATAGTAAAAATCTTTAGAGGTAGAAATTCCCAAAACATATGTAAGGTGGTTCATTTAGGCTGATCACATCTTTTACAGTTACCAAAGGATCTTATACCAGATGTTAACATTCTAGTTTCTATCAAAGAGCTATGTTTTTTTCATTATTTAATATGAGAACAATAGAAGTGAACTTTTGTGAAGTTCTTTCCCTGTGGACACCAGATGAAGTTAAACTAGACACACTTTAAGAAACATCATGATCCTTTTAGAGATATTATATTTACTGAGCATCCAGCCAGAGAACAAGATGAACCCTGATTTTGAGAAACTTGCAAGTTAAGGTAGGGTTAGTGAAGCATATTTTTTTTTTTTAAAAAAAAAAAAAAGAAGGATGTTGCTCTTTTTATGAAGAAGATAGAGGGTTCTGATAATCTACCAAATGGCTTTGAGCAATTTTTCCAGTTGTGGGATAAATTTGCATTTTGCCAATTATATACTGTCTTCCTGTCTTTTTCACAACAAAAGCACTGTGCATATTAGATAGCTGTTCTGGGTTAATAACAGAACTTTTGCTTGCACAGGGCTCTATGAGTTCCAAAATGCTTTCATGTCCATTATCACACTTGATGCTTACAGCAGATCTCTAAGCTGGATAGAATCACTGTTATCTCAACTTTTATAAAGAGTCTTGAGAGGCAAATCTCACTCTAGCTGGAGAAATTGGGGCAGTTCATCCTATAACCATACCTCTTGTCCACTTCTCTTTTTGCCAACCATATCATCTTTCAAACTAGTTGACCAATGCATAGGTTGAAAGCAGGGTCTGCCTTATTTCAGGCAACAGAAAACAGAATGTCCATAACTGTGCTTGTGACAGGAGTAAGGGGTGGGCCAGTGTGGTGCAGTGGCAAAAGCACTGGAATGGGAGTAGAGAGACATGAAGATTCTTGTCCTGGCTCTGCTATGCATTGTCCTGCCTTGATGTGAAACATGAAAAAGTAGACTACTTCAGTTTCTGAGATTACTTTCATGTTAAATGTCTATAATATCATATTACATAAGTGGAAAATAGAGCAGTTGATATCAACCACCTTAAAAAAAGTCAAGTAAGTAGGTAGGAATAAAGTTGCAAAATGATTTTTTTTCTTCTAATAGAATTAAAAGGGGAAATTGCCAATAGAAAGTTTGTGTGAAGTTGTAAGATGGAAACATGGGGAAAGAAATATAAAGATAAGATTTTATTAATTCAACAGTTATTTATTGAGCATGTAGTATATTCCAGTCACTGTCATTACAGAAGGGCACAGAAGATTCTCTGTCTTCTTGAGGCTTGTATTTCAATGGGAGGAGAAAACAAACAAGTAAAATAGATGCATGTCAAAGGATTAAAAGTGGTGTGGAGGGAAGAGGGGATAGGAAGGGTTGGCGATAGAGGTGATTACAGTTGTGAACTCTTGAGCTAGGCAAGTCTCACTGTGAAAGTGACATTTAAACAAAGACCTGAGGAAGGGAGAAAAACCTGTCCAGACAAAGAAGTGTGGGTGGGGAGGCAGAAGGAGGTCGGGTTTTAGAGTAAAGAGGGATTTTCAGGATGATGGAGGCCTTGAAGACTTTTGGAAGGAATTTTTCTTTTGTTCAGAGTGAGTTGGAACACCATGGGGTTGGGTCTGAGCTACCACGTGACATGATTTGACTTAGGTTTCAAAGGAGTGTCTCTAATATGCATTATATCTCAATAAAGCTGTTAAGAACAAACAAAACCCCATCTGTTATTTTGCTAAAAAATGTTGAGAACAGATTAGGAGGAGGAGGATCAGGAAGCTATGACAATCTTCTAGGCTAGAATTGGTAGCAGTGGAGGTGGTGGGATATGATCAACTTCGATAAAAATGAAAGATAAGCCCATAGGATTTACAGATTGATCAGAAACAAGGATAACTCCAAGGTTTTTGTCCTGAGGATTTGGATAAATAGACTTGCCTTTTACTCAGAGAAATCCATGAGGAAGCAGGTTTGGCTATGTGTGTGCATGGGATGGGAGTAAAGTGTAGATTAGAAGAAAATGGATATATGCGAAGCAAAAAAAAAACATAAATAAAAGGCATTTATTATTAATATAATTTTGTTATTTTACTTTACCAGAGAATTTGAAAAGGCTTATCATAAAGTGTACAGATAGAATAAGACAGAAGCCTATTTTTAAAAGTAAAAGGCTTAAACCCAACCAGTGGTAGACTTAAACAAAAAAAATATCCCTGCAGGGAACAAGAAGCATGTTTGCTTGATCCTTGTAGAGTATTTGTGGTCAAAAGTAAAAATCCTTCAGTAAGGTGGAGATAAAAAGCATTCAACACAGGAGAAGTAATAATTAAAAAATAATCTTTTCATTCTTTCAATGAATATTTATTGTGCATTTATTAAGTATCATACATATAAGTTCTCCAGGCACAAAAATGAAGGAAGCACAGTCCTACTCTTGAGTGGTTAACAACTGTGTATACCCGTGGTTTTGTAAGGCAAAATGTTAGTCCATTGAGTGTCATAGGAGCAAGGATGGAAGTATTAGGGAAGGTTTTCTGGAAGTGTCACTTGAGTGTCACCAGAGCTGGAAAACTGTGTAAAATAAGAATTAGAAAATTATGACCACATGGCAAATTTAGTTTGCTGCCTGGTTTTGTATATAAAGTTATGTGGGAACGACGGCCATGTTATTCGCTTACATGTCATCTATCACTGCTCTAGCACCATAACTGCAGAGTGAAATACGTGTGACAAGGACTCTCTGACCATAAAGCCTCCACCATTTACTCCATGGCCCATTACAAAATGGAAATTCTAGAAAGAGGAGACAAGATGACACGTGGTACTATTCAAGACTGTAAGCTAAGGATTAAGCAGGGAGTGGCAGTGTATGGTGCTGGTGACATAGGTAGGGCCTAGCTCATGGAGTCTCTGCATTCCATATTGGGGAAACTGAACTTTGTCCAGGTCAGTGGGAATCAGTGAAGGATTTTAAACAATGACACTAGTCGAACTTGAATGTTAGACAGATTATTCTGTTTGCTTCATAGAACATAGTATGTATGCAGTGGCAGGTAAAGGGCTGTTAGAAAGGAAACTGTTAGGAGGTTTGTAGGAGTAATTTATATAAGACTTAGTAAACTGATTAAAAGTTTGACCAGTTTTTGTAAAACAGAATATTACATAATTATTATAATAAGATATATTTAGATTATATTGATAAGGAATGATAAATACAATATGTTAAGCAAATAATCAAAGAAACTTCATATATAAACATGTGCAAGTATATGCATGGAAAAAATGGGGAGAATAGACAGAAATTGTGGAAAGTATTTTCCAGGGAAAAGGGAAGTACAATGACACGAGATGGTTGCCTTTATTTTTTTTTTTTAACATGGAAAGATAATATAACATAAATTTTTAGATTTCTTCCAAAATTTTAGTAAATGACATAATCTTAGAAAAATGACGAAAATTTATCAAATGACAATCTTAGCAAAATGACGTTGTTCTCAAAAGTCCTGATCAAACAGAAATGGTTGCCTTTAATTTTATACATATTTGTTCTCTTTGATTTTTATTTTTCTTATAGTAAGAAATATATTGCTTTTTGATAGGACCAAGCAATGAAGTTTCAAACATGTATGTGTATGTGTGTGTGTAGTCAGTGAACTTTTATTTTATTTATTTATATATGGTGCTAAGAATCGAACCCAGTGTCTCACACATGCTGGGCAAGCATTCCAACCACTAAGCTTAAACCCCAGCCCAATTAACTTTTTGTAGTTATTTGTAAAGAGAGAATGAGAACCATAATTCTGGGATCCTAATTATAATAAAATATGCTCCATGTTTGTATAAGTATGTCAAAATTACTCTGCTGTCATGTGTATCTAAAAAGAACAAATAAAATTTTAAAGAGAGAGAATGAGGGCATACACTATGACCCAAGTCAGGGAAGGAGGGATAAAGAGAAGGGCATACATTTGAGACTAATTTAGAAAATGAAACCTGCAAAACTTGGTAACGTGGGGAGGTGAAGAAGAGAAAGAACAAAACCTGATGGCCAGGTTTCTGGTTTGGAGAACTCTGGTGAATCCGGGTGTCAGTAATACAGTAGAAGTAAGACAAAAAAGCCCTCATTGTTCATTCACGATGGGTGTGGTTCTGGCTGACTGTACCACCCCCACTTTTCATACATTTTAACTATGAACAAGTAAAGGAGGAATTTTTACTCTTCCCATTTTATGAGGAAACTGAGTTTTGGAGATGTAAGTGGCTTACCCAAAATGATGCCATTTGTGAAAGCCCAACTGGGAATTGGACACAGGTGGCACCGGTTCCAGTGCTGAAGTTCCACTCATACTCTCCTGCTTCAGTGAAGTTTTTTTTAGAGAGCAGTGCAGAGGGAAAGATAAAATCAGCATATACCATGTCATCAGCATAGAAGTTTTGAGGTAAGAGGATAAACTCCAAAAGAATGAGAAAAAAAAAAAGTGAAGGCTCCAGATTAAATTTGGGAGAATGTTTTATAGTTTATGGATCTTAATAATCACCAACATCTTTAAGAATAATGATATGGAATGTATAGCAAATTTTCTCCTTTATTTGTTTTTGAACACTAGAAGTGCGATTTATCAATGCAGTAAATAATGTACATTGAAACAAGAATTGGAATAAGACACATTTTATGGATTTCTTTATGTCAAAAATCATAAGTCTGATTTTGTCCATTTAACTTGGTGAACATCTGTTGAGTGCTCACTGTGTGCAAAGCATATTGGTGCTGCACTCTAACTTCTTTAACATTTTATGTCTTCAATTTCAGTAGGGCTGGGAAGAACTGAGATCCAAACAATGCATAGTTTTCTAAACAGATCTTTAAGCTGACATTAGTTTAAGAACTATCCAGAGTGTTATGCTCCTGTGTTTTGCATCAGATGGTTGCTGCAGGATTTTTGAGGAATTCTTTGAGGAGTGCATTCCCAGCTCTGGCTAGGAGTGTGTGGGTTAAAGGTAAACTGAGCTGCCTGGGGAAATGCAGTGGGCCTTTGTGAAGGGGAGAGAAAATGATGCACCCCTTCACAGAGGGGGAAGCAATTGCTCATTGTGTCACTTCACCCTGGCATTCAGCCACCAGAGGGTGCATGGGCCAGAGTGAAATAAATTCTGCCAGTTGCCTCACTGGCTTCTCTGCCCTCTAGAGCAGGACCATAGCCATCCTCATTTTGAGATGGAAATTGAAGCTCACTTGCCATTTGATGGGAAACTAAGTGGTTTACTAGTGTGCCTTAAAGACTTTCTAAAAGGCATAGAAGAACGTGTTGTTAAAATTGACTTGAAAGCATAATGATGGTTTTCCTGAGTGCCATGTCCTGTGTACACTTTACTTCCTTTCTAATATGTTATTGATTTTTATCCAAATATAGATATGGGCTTTCAGAAAGAGGAATCAGGTTGTCAAGGTTGACCATTCCATATAAAGTTTGTACATTGCATAAAGAATGTGTTTTTGACACAGTAAAATACATTCCCTTTATGCTCATTGTAATTCACTTTATAGTGACTCACTTCATAGCATAACATATATCATTTATACTGCTATCCTTCATGCTTTTAAACTGTAATATCCTTTCTTCAATGACTACTTGTCAATTTCTCTGATCTAGATTTGATTTCATAAATTAACTAGGCCAATTAAGTAGAGAGTTATCATTAGAATAAGAAGTAGAAGCAAATAAATATTAATCTTCCATCTCTGAATGTCGGTATTCCAACACAACTTTGATCATACTTGAACGCTACTTAATGGGAAAAAATATACCCCTCCTTTGTCAATTTAGCATTACTCAATTTAAACATTTATGAGTAGTTTTCATTCATCTTCTCATTCTAAATCCATCACACTTTTGCACAGTTGTATTTCTATTTCATCAACTTAAAGTGTGGGCAATGAGTAAATACCAGAACTTCATTATCTAAGCATTCTGACAGGGAAACTTTGCCTGGCATTTCCACCTGGCCCCTCTGCCTGTGGGACATCTATTCAGAGACACGGGCACCCATCATACTCTAGAAGAGCAGTTTGCCTGGTGTGTATTTCTTTGCTTTGCTTTAGTCAAATGTTGGGAACCACCTGGAGAAGATGATAATGTTTGGTAGAGAATTGCATTTTAAAATGCACCCTATTTTGCCTGTAGAAAGAGGGTCTCTTTCAGCCGGGGATGGTGGTGCATGCCTGTAATCCCAGTGGCTCTGGAGGCTGAAGCAGAAGGATAGAAAGTTCAAAGCGAGCCTTGGTAAAAGTGAGGCTCTAAGCAATTCAGTGAGACCCTGTCTCTAAATAAAATACAAAATAGGACTGGGGATGTGGCTCAGTGGTGGAGTGCTCCTGAGTTCAATCCCCAGTATCTCCCACCCTCAACCCCCCAAAAGAAAGAGGGTCTCTTTCAAATACAGTCAGGGATTTCTTTTTTACCTTTATCTCATTTAAATGATTCTTCTTTTAAGAATAATCTGTCAAAAATATTTTGTATATATGAATGCAATGAAAAAAAAATCACCCATAGCCCTTTGTTTCCCTCTAGATCTAACTATGTCAGTTTCTTTTGTCTCCCCCCCCCCCCCGCCATATCCTATTCACAGACTTTTGAGCCCTTTTGGAATTGAAAGGAGGGAGAGGGTCCTCCTTGAAAACCTCTCAATCTCTCTGTCCTAAATTATAGAAATATTAGATTGCTGTGGTAAAGGAACCTCTTACCAGATGGCCTATAAAAATAACCCAAAAGAGGATGCAATGCAGAATGCAGGGATCTATGAGAAAATCAACTGGGGATTCCTGCAGTTCCATCTTAACTCTGCTCTCACTGCTCATCCACAACTCTGAATAGAGGAAACTTGTTCTGTGCCTTATATACCACAAACACCACATTCACTCACACACATGGACAACACACACCAGTTCATTCAACTTTCCCTCTCTCTCACGTTCTCTCTCTCTCTCTCTCTCTCTCTCTCTCTCTCTCTCGCTCTCGCTCTCTCTCATAAATAAATAGCTATAGAACCCATGAGGGAGATAATCTGGATTTAGTTTTCTCCACTTGTTCTGATTAAATGCTTTGCATCTAGACGCCAGCAAATCAGAGCTTCTCAGTCTCTCCAAGTTCACTTACCCCATGCAGCCCTTCAAGCCTCAGTAGTTTTACCATAGTAATAATTTTTCACTAAGAATTTTAAACAAGACTTTGCCATTGGACATCCTTTGAAAGAGTTAGCTTTGCTTCACTATTTTTTGTAACTTGCCAAAATCACAAATAAAAGGGACTATGTCCTCTAATGCTTCTTCTCTGGTCATTATCTTGGAAAATATGCAGAGTCTGGTCCAAGTAGAGTGCTCCCCAAACCTTGCTGTTACTTTGAGAATAGTTTTAATGAGGCTTGCAGCTGAGCCAAGCTCTCCTGTTGTGTTATTATTTGGGCATGTGGAAGCCCTAGTGATTGATCTGTGTGGGGGAACTGGCAACACTCACATGCCCTCTGGGTAGAGGCAGAGCCTCCAGCAGGAAAAATTAGGGAAAGAGAAAAAAAGGAGAGGAAATGTTTATCACCCATCTCCTAGCATTTTATGGCAGTGTTATGGTGAACTGGGAGATGAATGTGTATATTCATGGATTTTGCACCACTTTAAGCACTAATAACATTAAATCAACCTTAATACTTCATGCCAAATGTGCTCTAAAAGAGGGAATAATGGGAATTTTTGTTGACTTTAGTAAAGCATCAAAAGTTACACTGGAAATGCATAAAATGCTACAATGCAGAGGTCACAATTATGCTAATATCATGATAATATAAAATATTAAGTCACCAAAATGACAGGATTTACAACCAACTATCCTCAGTCCCTAGAAACCTTAGCAATAAGCTCATGGTAAACACAACAGCCTGTCCTCCCAAGGAGTCTGATTACAAATTTAAATATGTATATGATTAGAACTCTGCCAGTCTCCCTCCCCTAGAGACAGATGAAGTAAAATTTGATTTATATCATACCTGGAAATCTATTGTGTTGCATTCACTCTGTTTTGCAGGATCGCTCCTAGGTCTGATGAATTTTGCATTTAGCAAGTTGCTTTTGGGAAAAACAGGGACTGCTATTAATGATCTTGAATAGCTCTGTAATCTCATGAAGTAAGACTTAAACATTGATACAGAACAGTCAAATATTTGAAAATGGAATACTGGCAAGTAGAAAACTCTGCCTGTGTGTTCCCTTCTTTTCCCTGTGTCCTAGTTTTGAGCTGAGGTCCAGGCATGGAAAGTCTTTACTCTGAAGCTTAATCTCATGGCCTTTCATTTGCCTTCAACTCTGTGGCCCCCAAGTCACATTAAAGTCTCCCCTTCCATGGAGTGCTTTGCATATAGTAACTGCAGTGGTCATAGTTGTCAGGGAAGGTAGAAACATCAAGGCTGTTCAGCATCCCAATTACTGTTCTGGCCAAATAATGCTTTTATTTAACTTAACCATTGTCATTATGGCAATAGAAGGCAAAGCAAGATAAACATGGGATTAAAATACAATGTTACTATAAACTGATGCTCTCTTCTGTTTTCTCTGTGCTGAGGTCTTGCTTCAGCTATTTGGTTTTTCCAACTAAGGTGAGCAAATACATGTTTCCAAGGGGTAAACTTCTCATTGTTCAAGGCATCTGTGTTGCCTACATTTATACTTACAACTTGCTCTGGCAAAGGTAATAAATAGATAGACATGTATAGGCTTTACCACTCTCTCTATGTTACTAGTACCGTTACCACTCATTACTCTCTACCAACAGTGTGTGGACTAGCCCTGACCCCAAACCACGAGGCTAGCAGCTGGGACAAAAAGTGTTCTCACCTCCATGGTCATCTAGGCCATCCCTTTACCCACCTGTCACTCCATCACATCATTAATGTTAATGTTATGGATGACAATAAAATAAAACAAGTGGCCTCAAAAGAATTCCTATTCCTGTGCTGTTAAGAAGAGCTCTAAAGCCATGTTTTTAAAGTGCAGCTTGCAGTCTCTAGAGGTTACAGCAAAGTTCTTATAGGAGTTGGCAGCATCAAAAGAACACTGCAACTCTATGGGCACTTTCCCTCACTCAGTCCCTCCATCTTAGCAAGAGCCAATCAATATTTCTTGATCTCCAATTTTGTGCAAAACTCTGTGCTTAGCCCTTCTGGCAATCCCCTTCCTTGCCAGCTCCCTCTTTCTGGGACAAAAGGAACGTGTTCTTTCTTTTAACAGGATGGAACTTCTGAACCCATTTATTTTCTTCAACTCATGAAGAATGGGTTAGGGTTTGAGGGCTTCTGTAACCTCTTGCATGACTTCAAGAAGAAGAAAAAAATATGAGAAAGACATTTCCGGCATTATCAAAATTATATTTGTTTCTAAATAAATGGAATTGTTTTCCTCCTTTTCTCAGGAGGCTTGACTTGGCTCACTTCCCAAACACAACCTTTTGGATAATAAATTCCTTTTGAAAAGAAGCACGAAGCCCTTTTGATGTTATAAATAGTATATGTAGTCGAAGGGAAAGGATCATGTAATTGCAGCACAAAGCCTGAGCGATGTCTATGGGATAAAGCAGGTCTTATTCTTTGCTCAACATTTTGTAACTTTATATTAGAAGATATATTTTAATCAGCATTTTAATAAGCACTGACAGTTTTCTTACTTATTTGCCACTAAGACAGCCCGATTCACAGATCTGTAGATATACATCTACAACTAGAGCTCAAAAAGAAATTCAGCCAGGATTCAGCCATGTGCTGCTATCATGGGCCTTTGGGCAATCTTCTGTAAGGCAAATCACAGTCTGGGATTAGTTCTGAAAAAGCAAAAGATTCTGCTGTTCCATGGAGTTCCCCAGTAACTCCCAAGGCAGTTCATGCACTCTCTTTCTCCCTCCTTCCCCCTCTTCCTCCCTTCCTCTCAACTATCCCTGTGTACATCCAAACACACACCTCAAAATATTCTCTTCTCAGGATGGCCTGTTGTCTTCCACTCTGACCCCAACCCCTCAGGGTCCATGCTCTGTTTTCCACCTGCGTTTAAACCCCTGAAGACATAAACCTCACTTCGTCAATGTGGCAGTGAGGCCCAACACATCAGTAAATGTCACCAAGGTGTCAGCCCTTTACATCATAACTGCAGTTCATTTCTCTGCATTGACAGTGATGCTTATGCCGAGTAAGGATTAGAATGGGCACATTTCCAGATCTTAATTACATCAGGCATAAGGATGAGCAACAGCATTTTTCTTTGGGGGAGAGGAGGGGAGGGGACAGGGAGAGGGGGAGAGTAATGCTGAATTTGGCCATCTAGAGCCTCATGCGTCCCCGTTTATCAAGAGATAATAGGATTAAGCTAAGCTATGGGACTTCTCTGGCTAATGCTGCCTTCAGCAGGGGTCTAATAAGGATAGATATAATTGGGTAAATGGCGAATAAGAATGAAAAAGTACAGAGTATAAGCACAATGCTTAGGAATAAATAATGACAAATTGGATTTTGTCCAATCTCTGCAGACTTGGTTAAACTCTGGCATCCTACACTGAATTATAAAGGGTAACAAACATCTATCTTTCTTCTTGCCTAACTTGTCCCTGTTCATTGCACATAGCAGAAAGAATCCTCTCAAGTTTAACTGGAGTCTATCAGTACCGCTCCTAGGAAATCAAGTAGGAACTATTAAGGCACATTCAAATAGGGTTAAAGAAACAGAGTAAATTAAATGCCTAAAAACAAATGTGATACAAATTAGAGTTGGTTCCTTTGACCCTTATCCATTACAGAATTTACCCCATTAACAGCTGGAAATTTATTTTCACTTTCTTCACCTCTCTAAGAGGAAAGCAAACATATAACATAGCCCCCAAGGAGTAATTAATTAGATCATTTACTGACATGGATTTGACTAGTTTATTTAAATACAATTCTGTTATTTATTTATTTTACAACATTATGCAAGAGGTTCAGATTCCTGTTCTAATTTGTACTTAGCAAGAATCTCTGAAAAAAATATCACAGAAGGAAATAAACAAAGAACCAGTGATCAAAGGGCCACATTGAGAAATGCATAAAAGAATTTCACCAGGATGAGTGTTTCAGTGATTTAAAAGGGGGGGTTGGTGCAGAATGGGGGGGGGGAGACTGTTTGTTTGTTTTGTATTCCCATGGGCGTATTTTAACAAACATGATGAGTTTATTGATAAGATGCCTTATAAAATGGTAGGAAAAGAAATTTTAGAAATAAAGGATGCCAGTGTAGGTAAGAAAGGTCTAATGAATATGTAAATTAGCACAACAAATAAAGACCGCTTTTGAAAGCAGGCGGTGGAAAATCCATGAACTCGGAAGCAAGTTAAAAAAATAAAAAACGATAACTGTGCAGCCTTCCAAATAATAAAGGTTGTAAAGACTTCCCCGAAAATGAAAGGTCCTTCAAGTATATTTTCAAAGGCTAGAAGTAAAAGTTATTGAGTCTCCTCTAGAATTAAGCAGGTCTTTTTCTGTTTTGAAAAAACAAATTATGAGATGTTCAGATAAATGTTCACATTTAATACCTTAAGATAAGTGGAGAGCCTCTAAATGCTTTGTGTATCATTTACATGTTTTGGTTCAATGAGTTTTTAGGGAAATCCCTGACTAAAGGGTCATACGTAACCCTCAGCTTTGTTCCTGTAGCCTGTGGGATCATGATACTTTGGCCACTGTAACTATAGAACACGGAAAAATTTCTCCCCAGTACTGTGATCCTTTAGAGAGATCAGAGCAGTTGAAGAGCTGTGAAGATACTGAAGAGTATGAGGCATTGGTATAGTTTAGAAATGAACTGTGTGCGTGTGTGTGTGTGTGTGTGTGTGTGTATAACACAAAATGACTCCATCTGGAGTGGCTCCACTAAGCATTCGGGTTGTCAAGTTCTACAGGATACTTTCAGCTGCTGAGAACAGGCAGTAACTGCCTAAATCTCCACCTGTGGCTTTGTTTTGTTCTGTGTGAAGAGAAAATCAAGGATGCTATTTTACTAGGACAACATATTTACAGACTTACTTTTTAAAATATTTTTAGTTGTAGTTAGACACAATACCTTTATTTATATATTTTTATGTGGTGCTGAGGATTGAACTCCATGCCTCACATTCTCTTTTTTTAAATATTTTTATTAGTTGCTGATGAAATTTTTTTATTTTATTAATTTATTTGCATGTGGTGCTGAGAATCCATCCCAGTGACTCACAACATTCTAGGCAAGTTCTCTACCACTGAGCCACAATCCCAGCCCTCATATGCTCTTAAGTGCTCTTAACACTGAGCTACAACCCCAGCTCCAGAATTATTATTATTTTTTTTAATCTATCTTCAGTGAGAGAACCATAAAGTACACCTGATCTCTTCCCTGGCCCATGGAAAAACTAGTGAATACACACACAGACCTGGGTTCCATTAGGTTCTGAAGGCTAGGTCAGAATGGTCATGCACTGCACCTACGAACCCCTGTCACAGCAGGTCCCTGACTGATGGCAAATGATAGAGGATCATGATACTGGGTGACTAGTCATGTCACAAGTGCTTAAGCAGCTTCTCCATTAGAAAAGTGACTACAGGATTGGGAGACCACTAAAGGGAACTGTCTGACAACTTGCATGCGCTGTCACCATGCTATCACATGAACCCAGCACCTCTTTTGAACAGCTTTCTCCCTTTTCTTCATCAAAAGGAGAAAATGACCCTCTGTTGGCCAGTGACAGCTTTCTGGGTATTCTCTCCCACAGTACCCCTATTTGTCCTTCCCCCTAAATATCCTTTTAGAAGGGTTTTATATTTCTATAGCTTTGTACATTTTTTTTCTAGTTCCACTAGGTATTTTTATGGTATATATTCATTCAACAAATATTAAATGCCTGCTGTTTGCCAGGCACTTTTTCTAGCTGCTGGGAGTGCAGCAGTGAACATAACAGTCGAAAGTTTTGCTATCATGGAACTTGGAGTTTGATAAGGGATATTAGAAATTTTAAAAAAAAGGAGGGAAATCATATGGTATGTTTGAAGGCAATAAATTCTATGGAAGAAAATAAAGCGATATGGGAATTATCCTGGATGGCAGAGTTATAGTTTTAAATGGGATAGTCAGACAAGAACACAGGTAAAAATGTCATTTGGGTGCAGGGGCAACAGTGGGGAGAGAGAACTGAGTAAGTGTGAGTTTGGGGACCTTGTTCATCACTTCCCAGGGACTAAATTAGTGTCTGGCCCATAGCTTATGTATTTGGTGGATGAATAGTATTCTGTGTTTGTTTTGGCCTTTGTCTTTGGTGCACTACCTCATGACCAGATAGAGATCCAGATACAGCTCTTCCTTCTCTTAGCACCTTTTGCAGAGTTTGACAAGTAGGGAACACTCAGTAACAGCCAGATGTCTGACCTGAAGGTAAAATAACCAGAAAGATTGAAAAAAATAATTACATATGGAGAGTGGGCTCTCAACAAATGCTTTTATAAAAACCCCACACCTCTGTGAATACATGTGGAAAAAATAGATAATATGTAGGATGTTCTAGATTTTAAAGCAATCATCCATACCACATTCAAGTTTTCCCCAAATGCCTGGTCAATAAACCATCCTCAACAGAAGGGTATGTTGTTCCTAAAAGTTTAGATGGATGCAGAGGTCCTCCTTCCAGAGATCTCTCTGCTGAATTTGCAGTCTGGCATATTGAAATAAACAGATGTAGTCCAGGGACTCTTGAACTGTAGAGCAAGACACAGATCAAGGTGAGAAGGATTATCACCATACTGTCACTTGAGACCTGGACCCTGATGCATCCCAGAGGGAGGTGGCCCAGCTCATCTGGAGCTTCAGTCATCTTTTTATGAGAAGGGAAAAATATTTCAATATGAAGATGGGACCTCCCAGTTTTGGGTAAGTAGAACTGATTTATCTGCAGGGTTAGTAAATAATACCACTGGAGAGGTAAATAGGCATAAACACAAAGCTAGAAAATAAAATCCAAAGACTCATCCCAGCTCTCTCATGTATAGACTGTTTTCCTTCTGGGTCTGTGATGAGAATCTCTTATGGATTCCTCATTTTTGTGTAAAATTCTGCAGCATTCCAAATTATCACCAAGAATCCATCTTCCCCCAGATGAGACACCGGGAGCAGCAAAGATTGGCTAAACAGGAGGTGTTTTGAATGAAATGCATAGTTTAATCACATTCTACTTTCAGAAAACTACTTCATTTAAGTCGGTGCTTGCCTGGGGTAATAATTTATGCTCCACACTTGAGTAATCACTGGGAAGATTGCTCAGAACCCATCCCATCACAAACATAGCCACTGATATTCTCAGCCGAAAGTAAACTTCTGAAAACTTTGGATCTACATACTTGAGCAAAATTCAGAGCTCTGGAATTAGTGACCCTCCCCACCTGCCCATCTTCACAGAGAATAATTTCATTTCTTGTGACTGATATTAGCATTTATAAATGAAGCTTTTATTTCAATCACTGAATTTTAAAAGAGAGCACTTTGAATATTTAAAATGCTCAATTTTGTTCATATGTTTTGTGCCATAAAAATCGGAACCTACAAAATGTCAACAATCATTTAGTTTTAAATTTGAATTTTTTTCCTAAGATCTGTTTAGTTTTTTTTTCCATGTTAGAATTTATTTAAATCCATAAAGCATACTTGGATTTACATTTCCTCTCAGTTCTTTCCTCTCTATCCCAAGGAGGGTTGCCACATACAGATGTTCAAGTTGTGTAGTGAACAGGAGTACTATAGTATATGAATGTGAGTGGCTACCTGGTATCCCATGTTCTGATTGTGTATATGAGGAAGAAAGAGTGTAGGGCAGGTATGTGAACTGTAGTCTCATTTATGCTCTAGAAAACAACCTGAGGCAGAGCAATTGGGTCTACTACATAGTTGTTTAAATTATGCAGTATTTTACTAATGTCAAAAGCTTTTACTTGAGGAAGGGAAATATTTTTCTGCTTTTCACAAGGTATAGGTGGACGTGCTACTGTTCTGGTACAGACACAAGTCTTTCTATGGACAGAAATAGAAACAGTCTAAAAATATCTGCTCATTGTGAATGGCACTTTCCAATTGTGCCCCAAATTCTGCTTAATAATGGCTCCTTCTCCCCTGCCTCTTCAGTTGTCTCTTAACTCTTCTTCAGCTCATCTCAATCCTGAGTATGCTCTCTTGCCTTTTTAGCTACCCCTAAGACTTTCCCAGTAGACTGTTACCAAGTTACCATAAATGCTATGGGTGTCTAATCAAATAGTCATATCGTGTATTTAACCAGAAGCAGCTCTGGACTCACAGGAAGGAGAGGAGGGTTTGATACTGGTTGTGCCACTGAGTTGCAGATGCATTAAACTCTGAGCAGCAATTCAGATTCTATAATAGGAAGTGGGCATCCTTGTCTCCCAAGTTTTCACTTCTGAAACTCTCAAGTCGTCTTTACTGACTACATATTGAAGCTGACTGGTCTCCTCAGTCAGAGTACACCCTAGCAACCCAGCACTGTGTCCCAGCATGCCACAGGGCCCTGCTGACTGCTGATGGTCGCCGCCCCTCTTCAGACAGAACTCTCGACTCCCACTCTTGCAGTACAATTTTCCCCCACCCAACCTTTAAACTTTCAAGGTATTAGTTACCTCATCAGTCCAGACCAAACTCGGTAGACATTTCACTGGAAAGAATAGAGACAAAGAATATCACTTTCCTGATACTGTTCAGCAGTTTTCAATCCGCTCTGGCCTCCTGTTGGGAGCCTTCATGCTTGGTTTGTTTATGCTCTCAGATGAATCTGTTTTGAGGTGTTTATTCCAGTGGTTAAATTTGAAGAGGTGAAGAAAAGTCAAACTCTTTCCAATATTGCCTAGGAGGAGTCTAAAATAATTGGTACACATTGAAAAATTTCTTCCATCTGAGAAAGGAAGAGAAGGTTCCATTTATTCAAAACAGGAGAGTTTTCCAGAATTCGAGGCCAGAGAAATTAAAGAATAAATTTGCCTTTTCTCTAGAAGTAAGAGTTCTCATTCCTTTTCTTAATATGCACAGCAGATAGTGTGTCATAATGTGATTGCCCACTTAAATTTTTGTTTCATATTTCTTTATTCCCTTAACCAAGTCCCAGGCATAATAGTTAAAATTAGTGGATCATCTTTCTGAAATTATACATTTTAATTATGATTATTTGATAAGCATTTCAGACATACTCACCCATATATCACATAAAATCAGAAATAAGTGTGTATATCAATAGCAGTTTAATCCCAAATGGAGGCTTTATTTAAACTACCGAGGACTTGATTACAGGAGCTTTGAGATTAGAAGTGAGATTTACAATTGGCTAGAGGGAAATATTTAAATATCTTTGCTAGAGCAAATTATAGTCATTTTTAAAAAGACTTAAAATATGAGTGTACTGAGAATTTTCTCTAAGATATCCTATTATTGAATCATGCCAATTTTTTTTTTTTTTTTGGAGTCACCTTTTCCAGTATTTGGAAAACAGCTCACCCATAAGCAAGAAACATCTATTTTATATCTTAAAGTCAGCAAAGTAAGCCTTTTATAGAAAACATGAGTGAGAAGTAATTTGCCATTTGAAATTTCTTATAAAATTCAAGGTAGAAACTCGCTTACATTTTTTTTACACTGCTACTAAACACACACACAGCACCACCACCACCACAACAATAACTCAAGGGTTACATTTAAATATCTTTGGCTCCCAAACAGTGCTCTTGATTTAACCATGGACTTATTGAGTAATAATCCCTGATACAGTTATTTGTATCTCTCAAGTTTAAGGATCTACGTGATCTGGTTCCCACTGCTACCCTGAAGGCATTTTCTACAAATCCATGTTGTGTCCTCAAACTGCCAAGCCCACTCATGGCTCAGGGTCTGTGTCCTTGCCGTCTCTACCTTCTGAAATTCCCTCTGCTGAAAGCTGTATGTTTGCCTCCTCAATTGCACAAGTCTTTGTCCAAATGTTGTCTCAGCAAAGACCTTTCCTAGCCACGCCTAAAGCAGTCCTGGGCCCAGCATTTCTCCTCACCGTTTTTCTATTTTGCTCTACATAGCATTTGTTGGCATATGATGTATCATTATGTGGATTTTAATATTGTTTATTGGTTATCTCTCCCCATCTTTCTCCCCAGCTAGATCTGAGACTTCCCTGTCCTATTCTATATTGTATCCCCTATGTCTACAAGCACACATTCATTGAATGAGTGAATTTGTTTCAACAAATATTTATTAAACATCCATATATGTGAGCCATTGTTAAGGTAATACAAGGATTATGAAGATGAGTTATAGGTTGCCCAGGAAAAAGAACAATAATTCAAATGCAGAAGAAAAAACAATGCTGTAAGAAAGATTCCAAATGCCCTGTGCATGGAACAAGAGAAGACATTCATCTGGTTGAGGGAGGGAGAGGACTAAGGAAAACAGGTTACATTTCCAGAGAGACATGAAGACTGGGCAGAGAGAGCTTTTGCTGCATGAAGGAACAAGGGAGGAGGATCTGTTAGGAATGGAGAGCTTTGACCAAACACAGACACAGGTAGCTATTTGTGTCTGAAAAGTAATGTTACAGTGAATCTCAACTTGAAGTAGAGGAGGATAAAAGATTGAGAACCACTGTGTAGCACCATAGATGTCATCCTAGAAAATGTGCGTTTATTTACTTCACTGGAGAAGAAGGGGAGGAGGGCAACTCACAGTACGAGGATCAGACAGGCTATTTAGAAGCTAATTTGGAAAGCATTCAGCAGTTCCTTATAAAACTAAACATGCTCTTACCATATGAGCTAGCATTTGTACTCCTTGATGCTTAACCCAAAGAAGTTAAAAAAAAAAAAATCTGTAACTACACAAAAACCCACATGCAGGTGTCTATAGCAGCTTTATTTTTAATTGTTAAAACATGGAAGCAACCAAGATGTCCTTTCAGGTGAATGGATAAACTATGGTACATCCAAACAATGGAATATTATTCAGTGCTTAAAAAGAGATGAAAAGTATATAAAGGAACTTTAATGCATATTACTAAGTAATAGAGGGCAATCTGAAAGGGCTACATGAAATTCTCTGATTGCATGATTCCAACTCTATGAATTTTGGAAAAGGCAAAACTTTAGAAATAATAAAAAGATCAGTGGGTTGCAGGTGATTAGAGAAGGAGTAATGAATAGGAGAGTCATGGAGGAATTTTAAGGCAGAGAAAATACTCTGTATTATACTATACTGATAGTTATGTGTCATTATACATTTGTCAAGACACATTGATTGTGCAGCACCAAGAACGAGCCCTAATGTAAACTATGGACTTTGGGTGATAACCGTGTGTCAGTAAAATTTCATTGATTTTAACAAATGTTCCTTTCTGGTGGGGAATGTTGGTAGTGGGAATGTATGGGAACTGAACTTTTGTACTTCCTGTTCATATGTGCTGTGAAGGTAAAATTGCTATAAAAACATAAAGTTTATTTTTTAAGAAATGACCACTTGAGATATAAGTTTGAGATGAGTGGAGATATCTAAAAGGAGATGTCACTGAGGCATGGGAAGCTTGAGTATGGAGATCAGAGGAGCAGTTTGGTTTGGAGAGACATTTAAAAATGATTGCTATGAGGAGGATATTTAAACTCATGGAGAACATACAGGAAAGAGAAGGAAGCCAATGGTGCAGAACTTGGTCTTGGTATATTCTAACCCTCAGAGGCCACATGGGAAGAGAGGAGTCTGGGCAGGAGAGAAGGAACTAACAGCATTAGGAGGAAAACCAGCACAAGGATAATCTGAAGATGTCTTGGCTACTTACACAGGGTTCCTTACTCTAAATCCTACCCCTGACTTGTTTCATTGTACAAATACACTGAAGAACCAGATTGCATGATTCCATTCTGTACTGTGCTCAGAATTCTTCCTAATGCCCACTTTGAGTACCTAGGAGCATTATTGGATCATAACCTACTGGAATCAAGTGACCAGTGCAGATTGCCATTCTATCTGTCCCTCTCTCATCACACACTCTATTTCTGGATCTCAACCCCATACATAGCCCCATAGTCTCAAATTCCACACATGACATAATAAAGCTGTATAAGTGCTCCCAAATTAGTTTAAGAAGGAGGTTGTTAATTTCTCAATGAATTCCTCTAAAATCTGGCTTTAGGGACCAAGGCAACACAGAAAGAGAACATACATTTGGAAAGAGGTATTTCTTCTGTCAGAATATATTAAAAACTAGCATTTCCCATTTGTACATTTCAAAATAACTAAACAGTATTTTAAATGTTCTCACCACAAGACATGATAAGTATTTGAGGTGATGGATATGCTGAGTACCCTAATTAGATCATGACACGATGTGTGCATATATTGAAATATTATACCATGTCTCACAAATATGTACAATTAGTAACTGTCAGCTAAAAACAAAGCCAGAAAATCTATTATGCAGTAATAAATACAGATTTCACAAAAACAAACAACAACAACAACAACAATCCAGGCATGATGGCACATGCCTTATAATTCCAGCTACTCAGGAGGCTGAGTAGGAGATTTGCAAGTTTGAGGCCAGCCTCAGCAACATAGCAAGGATCTAAGCAACTTAGCAAGACCCCTGTCTCAAAATTAAAAAAAGAAAAGGTCTTGGGATGTAACTCAGTAGTAAAGCATCTCTAAGTTCAATTCGCAGTACTGCCAATAAGTAAATAAAGTAAGTTAAAAAACGTAAATAAATAAATATCATAATGTAAAATATATTTCCCTCAGTAGATTCATAAAATTCTTAAAACTGGCTGAGGGCATTTTGGGGTTTTACTAAACAGGAATGTTAGTTCTACAGATGGGAATACTTGTGCCCTTTTATGCCTATAAGTTGGACATCATCCTGGGTTAGAAAGCCAAGCAGAGAGCTTTCCTGCCGTCTTGCTGGCACAATTCTAGGTGTGCACAGAGCTGGCAGCACTGGAGAAATGTGCTTTAGTTTTAGTTTACATTCTCACCCAGTGGTGCTGTATGTGTGGAAGGAGCATGTTCCATATTGAGGCACTGTATGAAAGTGTAAAACACCAGCATGTGCAGGAAGTGTGAATATGGGCAGTGATTTTGCTGTGCCTTTCAGAGATGCTCACATTACGAAGCATGCAAGCTAAAAATGGCACCGCTCTGCCTGATTGCTATAGCAGGAAGCCCTCAACCTGCTTGACTGTGATAATAAAGTGCTAAATTTAGTGTTAAACACCCCTATGATATTTAGTGCCAAAGAGGGTTTTGTTCTGTTTCACTTTCATAAGTATTTGATGTACATTAAAGAAGTAGACTAGAATTAAATTTTATTTTCTTTCATTTTAGTGAACTTGTATTTAAGTAAATTGACAGTTGGAGAACAAATAATCTACATGCAATTTCTACTCTTTTGGATTACCTCTTTTTTTAAGGCTTTTGTTTCCGTGATAGAAAACTTCCTACTAACATATAGCAAACAATAACTATTGTACTAAATATAGGAATATGCCTGTATCAGAAGGGATTTTGATAGAATCCTGTGACTTCGATGGATTTCATTGAAGCCAGAGGCTGTATTGATATAAAAAATGTTATATATATATATATATATAGAGAGAGAGAGAGAGAGAATGAATTCATGTTCTTTTTTTTTTTTAAAGATAGAGAGGAGAGAGAGAGAGAGAGAGAGAGAGAGAATTTTAATATTTTTTATTTTTTAGTTATCGGCAGGCACAACATCTTTGTTTGTATGTGGTGCTGAGGATCGAACCCGGGCCACACGCATGCCAGGCAAGCGCGCTACCGCTTGAGCCACATCCCCAGCCCCGAATTCATGTTCTATATATAAAACATTTTCTATATCAATAGCTAATAACAAAGCCATATATATATGTGTGTGTGTATATATGTATATATATATATGTGTGTGTGTGTGTGTGTGTGTGTGTATGTATATATATATTTTTAAAAAAGCACAAAGTTATTCAATAAAAACCATCTATTCCCATAAGGGAGAAAGAAAATATATCAGCAAAAGCCAAACTCCTAAAATGTAGCATCTACCTCCCCACTTTAAAAGAATGCAAACTTATATTTTAATACTTTAAAAAATGTGATGGTGATTAAATTGGTTATGCTGCAATAAAACCATTTATTATTCCTTATTAGTCTTTTTTCTTTTAGTTGAAACACAATATTTTGTGCTACATTTTGGCAGATATGAATGCCACTATTTCAAGTGCAAGAAGAGTAACCTCCAGAACATATTATAAATTGGCTAGCTTCAGAATAGGGGGAGATGATTAGATTGTCGAGTTTCCTGCTGAGTGGTACATGCTTGTTTTGTAATACTGTTTTATGAGTCAGAGATTCAAACAGAACATGTAGGTCCAATTCAATACCTCAGCATTGTTGATCTGCTTTTTATTGATTTTTCATCTACTCGAATCTAGAATTCTTGGTAGGTTTCAGGAATGTTGTGGCCAAAGGTTGCTGTGGAAGAGTTTTAATTAGAAATGCATTGTTTTCCCTGAAATATGGTGAGCCTTGTTGCTGTTTGGGGGCTTCACTTTACTGTATTCATGAGGTAGGACCTTTTTCATCAAGGAAAGAAGTTGCCTTTGTGCGAGGCAAAGTTAGAGTAATAAGAGTTTATAGATTTTGTGTCTTAGCATCACTGAAGACAGCAACTTACCCTGTATACGATTGTTTCATGGGCAGGTAAACAATCTCATATTAAATAGGGAGACATGGTACCTATACATTTTGAACCCATTATTTGCCTGATCCATTTTTCTTAGCTTTTCTGTTTTATAGTACTAAATAATTATCTAATGACAGTTGGAGAGAATATTGCTAAGCATTTAAATGCCATTTGAAACCACCACCTAAAAACCAGTTATATTTCCTTTTTTATTTCCATCTTATCATTGCCTCTTAATTTTTCTCCAGGATCCACTGAACAGAATACAGTGACATTGTAAGTGGGTTGTACTTCCTCACATCAGTGGCTTGTTAATGCCGTTCATTAATCTAGAACCTCGAGCTTGTTCAAAATGGTTAGATATTCCATATTTCCATGGAGTTTTGGGGAAGGGTGACAGCTTACTTACAGCTTCTGCAACCAGACCCCGGTGGTTGTCATGTCATTTTTAATACTGATAAAATGGAAGGGCATGCACATGAACTTGGAGCCTTTGAAGGCAGGAAGAAAGGCTCAGTGGCACACACATACAGTGTACACAGCCATTCTATCACCCTGTGCTGCACTGGAACAAATCAGTCCTTTTGTGTTTGTTTACCTCCCTGTTTGCTTTCTGCACCTGGCAGAGAATGAATTCATGTCCAGGAGCAAGCTCTTCTTCTAGAGAGCCTCAGATGCTGCTGCCAGTAGAACTACCAGGTCCGGCAGCCCTAAAGCATATTTATTCTAGGAGACCAGTTAGAGCTGACCCAAAGTGCTTAAACCCCTAGACCACAAGGCATAAATACAGTTCTTCCCTAAAGCAGTAGCAGCAGCTGCTGCTTTTTATCCATTAGCTTCAATGTAGCTTGTAACTTCAATGCAGATTTCTCAACTCTACCATGATTTCAAGTGCCAGACACAGATTAGTGACTAAATATTTGGGGTAAAGTTATTGTGATCAAATAATTTAGAAGCCAAATTTAAAAGAAAATGGCTACAAACAGAGAAGGTATCTCTGACATTTTCAAAGCCAGACCTTTTACTGTGTTTACTATAAGAGATAAACATTTAAAGTTTTTTCTTTCTTTTTTCCTCAGTGATGATATGGAAAAGAGAATAACTGATTCGGCATTGTACTGGGGGTTAAAAAAGCCAAGATTCAGACCCAGGCTTCCAAATCTCAGAACAGTTCATTCTGGTCCTTCATGGGTCAAGGCTGTGGAAGGCCTTCAGATGGTGTTGTCCAGTAGAACTTTCTGTGATGGTGGAAACATTCTGCTTTGCACAGTTTCATATGGTGGCCACTAGCCACATGTGGCCAGTACAACTGAGGAAATGAATTTAAATTTTTTTTAAATTTTTAAACGCTCTAAATAATCAAATAGGGCTCATGTCTACTGTAGTAGATTATCTCAGCTTTAGAATCATAATAGCAAAAATTTTAACATTTATTTATCCTGAGTTTTTCTGGGTCACCTTCAAAGAATGAGCATAGAAAGATGTTTATTAGTAAAAGCAGTGATATATTTTTCTTCAACTATAATACTTTGTTTTTAAGCCTCTAAGTATTGCTTGTGGAAGTAAATGGCTAAGCATGTTAATTTATAAGACAAAAGCCTTGGTAGTATTTACATATTATCATTTATGACTGAAAGGGCAGATGAGTGTGTGTGTGTGTGTGTGTGTGTGTGTGTGTACGTGTGTCTGTATGTGTGTGTGTGTGTGTGTGCCTGTGTGTGTATGTGTGTGTGTGTGTTAATTATCTCTGCTTAGATGTGCACACATCCAAATGTTTGGATAGACCAAACATCCAAGCTCTTGACCAATTTTTTTCATTCAAATATATTGAAATGATTTAAGCCATTTGCTGTTTTTTTTTTTTTTTTTTTTTTGCCAAAAATTAATGGAACTGGGTCAACTAGGCCAAAATTTGAGTTTTTCTTGGGTTCATGTCAAGAAAGTCCTATAATCAAAGTGCTATGCAAACACTCAGAGATGTTCACAGGCAGGGTGATAATCACACCCACTTAAGGATCTATGCTGCCTTCAATACAGACGTGTAACCCCATTAACATTAATAGGACTTACGCTCACATATCGATGGAGAGTGAATCCCTAATTAGCAGTAAGAACTCTTAACACCCCCACTGTGATAATACCTCTGAAAGATTTTAATGTCGCCGTGGTAATAGGTGCATCTTTAAAAAAAAAAAAAATTTAAACAATGCAGAAGTTGGCACACAATCAAGCATGTGATTTATATACCTGTATCTGTCACAGTTTCTATGCTTTTACTAATGGAATCTGGGCCAGAATCTGCTAAGAGCTGGTAGAAGAGACTCTTCTTTTCATTTACTTAAGGAACATGAACGTTACTCTTGTGCAAAGAGGAAAGTCACTTGTTCTCTTTTCTATCCAGGATGGTAATTATTCTGCACAGATTTGTAGATTTCAGTGAAAGACTAATATTTAAAGCAGTGGCCTTTCATCCCTTTTAGAATGTAATATGTAAATAGGATCTTCATTGGACATGGTTTGGCTCCTCTTGGTAATGGAAGGGACATGGATTGAAGCAAGGAGCTTCCTGTCCACGGCAGTGCGTTATTGATGAGCTGGCATTTGCCCTGTGGCCCTCCCAGAGGATTGCTTACATCTATTACTCACACACATCGATTGGTTAATTTGATAATTCTATCACCAATCGGCTGGTGTCTGACCTTTCGCCATGGCAATGATGGCAGGCTCTTCATTTTTACATTGCAGACCAGTTAGATTGACCTTTTTGAGGAGAATGTCAAGGCATCCCTTGATCTTAACCTGTCACTATATTTGTTAGAACTACACTGTCCCTTAACCTTGATTTATGGTATTTCAGCACTCAGGGTATGCATTTTGTTTGTTTTAAAAATTCCATGTAAGGTATGTTGATCTGAGCAGGGGCGCTCTACAATTAAAGTTATATTCTCACTGCAGGAGCTCTGTGCTCAAAAATCATCAGCTGCTCTGTTTTTCTTTCATTTGACAAGTCAGTTTACACTTCCCAGGAAACTTCTCATAATCATTTTGATGGCAAATTGAAATGCAATTCCGGTTTTTGTGGTTGTTTCGTGTATTTGCTTTCTTTCACCCCCTCACAAGTTGATGAAGCTGGCTAGACCTCTTTAAATACTTCCTGAAAACCAGGGGAGGTATTGTGGCAAAGTGCTGTTTCCTCTCATAGTTTTTCATTCTTTTTTCGCTCTCCTAATTTATACTCTTGCCAGAGGGAAGAAATTGTCTTGTCTATGTGCTACTCCTTGGGGAGCAATACAAGGGCATCACTTTGTGACATCGAAACGGTAGATTTGCTCTTCAGCTCAACTAGAGGCAGAATGAAAGGGAACTTTCTCACCGATCTTTCTGTGTGTGTGTTTGTCCACCCACACATTGTGTACATGAGAACACGTGTGCGTCTTTCCAGGCGTGCTTTGCGTTACCTCAGCTTGGTGCAAGAGGCAGAGAGATGGTATGGAATTAAGGCTCTGTCGAGATCCAGCTGAAAAACAGAGGGAGGAGCTAGCCCCTTTGCTTCCCTGTGACTAAAAAGCAGCCAAACCAATTTCACTAAAATTTAGTAAAATAAAAACTGTGCTCCCAGGATGAGAAGTTGCATGCCAAATTTCAGCCTGAAGCGAATTTAAATGGCTGAGTTATAAACCTTTCATAAAGGATGTTTTGTCACTCACTAAAGATAAAAAGGCTCCTTTTTTTTGAAAAGGAAATTATCTAGGCACATAGTCTTTAGCGGGGATTGTTGCCATTTATTTAAAGAAAACACAATTTTAAATGACTGGGTTTTGGAGGACTGAAAGCAGCAACTGTGTCTGAGCAGTAATTATGTTTCATAATTTTGTTTAGCAAGTATTACATATTATATGAATAGCATCATCGTAAAAATGATTAGCATTCATACTATGCAAAATTCTGCATATTAAGAGCTCCACTGTAGTGTCCTACATACAATACATTGTAATAGCTCCAAATTATATTGTGTCCGTGGAGCACTCTGTCCCTCTGCACTCTCTACAGCCCAGCTCCTTGCAGGGGCTCAGAACAGGCCTCAGCACCTCAACAAGCACCAGGAGGATGGAGTGCTTCCCAAAGAGCCTTAGTAGAAGACCTACCACTGAAGCAACAGTTTCATCAGTGGTATTATGTGTGCTGCAAATATTGCATAATACCTGCGGGTCTTGATATGTTCACTTTGTCCATGTGCCTAGCACTGTTGTGTGAGACCACAGAGTAGGCCATGCCTTCCACAGATGACCCCATGGGAAGGAAGTGACTGGTGCATCATCCAGTTTCTGTCTGAGGGCTTGTGTTTGGAGCCTGGGTGTCTCAAAACAAGTTGCTTCCCAGATTTCTGATGGGGCTGTGAAGCTGGAATAATGATGTTTCTGCTGGGGAGCCCCAGAGAAGTTGGTAAGGGGACTGGGTGCAAATCTGTACCTATATAGATCCAGCCTCTGAGGGAGATTCATTCTGAATTGTAAAATTTCAAGGGTGAGAAACATTCTTAGGCAATAAAAGCTGGTTGTTGATCTACTATTATTTAAAACATGGGGATGCCTGTTTTCCTAATTTAATAATTGAAAAATTAATATTATACATACACATGTAGAAAGAGACTGCTGTGATGGGTTAAAGAAGTTGTGTAATCACACAAGAAAAATTATAGGAGCAAATCATTGACCCTGTAGGGAAAAACTTTGAACAAGTGACTATATGCATGCAGTCAAAATTTACTTAGACATTTAACTTCCCTGAAAAATATTATCAAAAAGAGCACGATGTCCAAACTTTATTCATTTCCAGAATCAGAACTCGGAGATTATTAGGACCCTTTTAATTTGATTCTATAAAGGGTCCCCAGCGAAAAAAAATTGAAGACTAAATTTGAGAGCTGTTAGTATACTACCTTTCTTTTGTGAATACCCTTCAAATCCTTATGAATTTCAAGCTTTAAACATTTTTTTAAAAGGAAGAGGATAAAACATATTTAGACCCCCATATTCCCACAGTGCTTAAACATACAGCTTCGTTATAGTACCCCAGCCAAGGGAGGAGAGAGAAAAATGGTCTGAGATGGCTTGGGAGCTGCAGCACACTTAAAGGGCAGGTAAATCCTCAGTAACCTGTGGCCAGTGACCACATGAAGCTGTTTCAGCATGGTTTTTGATTGGACTGTGCCTCTGGATTTACTGAAACCTGGTATTTACTCCTGGGGCATGCTTTTAACCAATTATAATAGAGACCTTTTAATCGGTTATTAATGATGCACTTCCCTCCAATATTAGTAGCAATATGCGTGGGCTAAATAGTACCCTGCACTCTCAAACTTGTGAATGCTTGCTTTTTCACTTCTCTGGCTTTCTCATGACTTCTGTTTATCTCAGACAGCCTTCTCACAGTGAGGCATAAAAAGAAGAATGTCTACTCTCTGTTTCTTTTTCCTCTGCCCAACTCCAATGTCTGTTTTGCTTCTGTCTTCCGGAGTCTGAATAGAAGAAAATAAAGGAATCAAGGGTTCATTGCATTTCTCTTACATTCTCCCCATTGTTACTGCCCTTCCTCACTGATTTCTTATGAAACTGAGGCTTCAGGGTTACAGTACCATATACAAGACAAAAAACAGAAGGGAGTTTTAGAAAGGCACCTAACAATTTGGTGCCCAGCAATCACCGAGCCATACATAACCAATCACATCCACAGAGTTGGGATTTTTCTTTTGAGAAATGCAGTACCACATAAGGGAGGTTTATTTTTAAAATCTAGGAAGTGGGTGGGAAAAAAAGGGGCCTTTAAAAATAGCAAGTAGTGGGCTGGGAATATAGCTCAGTTGGTAGAGTGCTTGTCTTGCATGTACAAGGCCCTGGGTTCAATCCCCAGCACTGCTAAATAAATAATTAAGAATAGCAAGCAGTGGCATTTTTAGTAGGAGACTTGGGTATCTCTGAATGTAAAGCCACACAAATTTCCCTTTAGGATGCCTTTCAAAAGTAGTTTCTATGTGCTAAAAAAAAAAAAAGAAAAAAGAATTAAAAAAGAAAAAAAAAGATAAGGTACCAGAGAAAACCCTTAGCCTGCTTTTCCACATCTAATCAGGGCAGCAGAACCATCTAGAAGTTGGTACAGGTGAATCAGTCATGTTTTTAGTGACATGAGCATGACCCAACATGACCAGCATAAGACACATTTCTGAGACCATGCTGTCATTTCCTTTAAGAATTGCTGAAGGGGACGATGGCCTCATTCATAGAAACACTAGGCAGACTTCTTGAGATGGGATTCTTGTCCGACCTGGATGTTTGTTACATTAGCTTTTTTCAACTTTTAGTTGTGAGCTAGAACTTTTTGAGGCAAATTTATGTGGGCAAGGTAACACCAAGCAGAATTTCTTGGTTTGGGTAGACTATTATTTCCAAAAAACTTTCACTTGTAACAAATCTAAGCTAGGTTTATATGTAAACCATGGATAGAAGAAGACATTCAGGCCATAGTAAGAGTTGAAGGGTCACTATGAGGTCCTTTGGCCTGAAGAATATTCAGCAAAAATGGCTTGAAATATTTCATAGGAATGGAGCCATTTCCTTGCTAATTAGGAACAGTTTTAAAAATAAAAATATCAAATACACATTTGATATTTAAAATGTGTAAAAGTATACATTTGATGCTTAAAAATTTTTCTTTGATTTACATTGAGAAATTATTTTGTGATTCTGATATTTAATGTGAGCTACTAGAAGATATATCAATATGTACTTTGTTTCCTTAAAAAATAATTCTTATATGTGAATTAGAGGTGATGTGCTAAACATATCCCATTTGTCCATCATCAGGATTAGAAATTATTTTAATGAAGGTTTTCTTTGTGTGGAAAAATAAAAAGTAAAGCAGAGGATGTCTGAAGACTGAAGTTAACAATAAAAGCAGTTATATCTCTCTTTATAGTGGTTACCTAAAAGGTTAGTAGCTTGGCAATATGTATTTTGCATAATCTATAAATAGCTTGATTTATTATCTCTGAGGGGCAATAGTATTTGAAGGTGAATTTGAAATCCACAGCTGCTGTTCTCCTAAAAGTTTACTATTTTCTCTAAAGTTATTTTATAAAATAATATGTTCTACTAAATATTTATTGCAACAACAACAGCAACACAACATGTTGCATTTTTCCTGTTAAAACTCTCTCTCACCAGCCTTTATGAATACTACCATTTGGTTTCTTTCTGTTCCTTGTTTTATATTGGTCTCCCCTCCGGCATCCATGTTTCTTTAGCCTGGGAAAACAGCCCCTGTGCTGAGATTTCAGGTTCATGACTGGGGTGTTAATAGTCCTGAGTTGTTTCTGAACCTCCGCAGCAGGTAGAGCCTGCAGCAGCTCCAAGAAGAAAAGCAATCTCTCAGAGGCGCTCCTTCAAGGCTCAGGATGTCCATGTTTAACTGCTGTTTTGGACTGTCACATGCTAGGTGTTAGTCTTCACAAAACAGAGGTAACTGTATCTGAAACTTCCTCTAGAGCACATTTATATTTTAAAATATAAAGTATCTCACTATTCAGGAAAGGAACAAGTAACTAAATCCTCTAATGAGCTCAAGTGTCATTATTTCATCTAATTCATACAGTTACTCCCCATCCAAAAATTAAATTCAATCACAGGAGTAGTATAAGAAAATAAAATGTTATTTATAGGTTCCCAAATCTATAATGGCATTAAAATGATTTTTGCATATTCTAATATCATAGGAAGAACGGACTAAAAGTCTGTTAAATCAAAAGCAACTGAATTCTAGGAGTGGTGGGAATATTGGGGTGATAATCCACCAAAACCCATTCTTTTTAGTTTAGTTTTTGTTTTCTGCTTTTGATCTTGAGTTCTCATTTATGTGCATTTTTTACCCTCTCTCGTTTTTAAAAACACTTTATCATTCTCTCTTTTTCTTCCTTACCTGTGTCAGTGGAGAAGGATCTTTTCTTTCTATCAGTTCTCTAACATTTAAATCATTCAAATGGAGGTTTCTAATCATCTCTTTTTTAATTTTAATTTTTTTATATAAATTTATATATCTGTGGTGCTGAAGATCAGACCCAGGGCCTTGGGTGTGCTAGGCAAGTACTGCTGAGCTCCACTCCCATGCCCCTTTGATCATCATCTTAATTGTTAACTAAAACTTAGTTCCTGTTCTGTTCTACAGTATGAAGATCTCTGTTCTGATCTGCCGCCGTCTGGTCTGTGTTCACTTCTGAAGGAGTCTTCATTTCATCTTTGATTTCATGAATTTTTAAGTGATACAGAAAAATTGTACACACTTATGGGATACCGCATGATGTTTTTGTGTGTGTTTATGTTATGTAATATTTAAATCAGGTTAAACATATGTATCTCCTCAATCTAGCATTTCTTCATGGTGAAATATTCACAATCCTTTTTCTTGCTTTCTGAGGTACATGATCACTATCTCTAGTCACTCTATGGTGTAGTACCACACTAGAGCTTCATTCTCCTGTCTAACTGTAACTTAGTGCTCATTGATCAATTCTCCCCCATGGCACCCTCCCACCCACTCTCTGTGTTCTCCATAACTACCATTTACTTTCGACTTCTTTGAGATCAACTTTCTAATATTCTGAATATAAGTGAGATCATGTGTGTTTTTTCCATTAGCCCATATAAAATGGTAACAAAGCTAAGTTCTATCTTTGTTTTCCAGAGAATTCCCCCAATATTGGCTCCTTTTCTATGTCTTCCTCATTCCTTTTATCAAGTGAACAGTTATTTTTCTTTTTCAACATGTTTTGTTGAATTCTTCTCTTTACTGATTTACCATCTCAAAGTCTCTTTCCTTAAATCTATGGAATACCATGTGGTAAAAGATCTCAGCTTCCTGAATGTCTGTCATCTTTCAGTACTATTCTGATAACTTACCATGAGCTATCCCCAACCCATAAAAGCATCTACCTCTTGTCAGTTTCTGTTCTGCACATTGAGCCACCGCCCCTGGGGTTTTGATTGAATTAAGATCATCTCATCCAGAAATTATGAAAACTTTCAAAGACATGGAGTGTCTAACATACTCCAAACTCAGCTACTTACATAGCAACTACACCATTTATACTATCGGCACCACTATCTTTATCATAAGCTATAATCCAAGCAATTACTTCAAATAATATAATCAGGCATGATGGCACACACTGGTCATCCCAGCAGCTCAGGAAGCTGAGGCAGGAGGCAGGAGGATCACAAGTTCAAAGCCAGCAACTTAGCAAGGCCCTAGCAATTTAGTGAAACCCTGTTTCAAAATAAAACATAGAAAGGGGGCTAGTGATGTGGCTTGGTTGTTAAATACCCCTGGGTTGAATCCCTGGTACCAAAAATTTAAAAATAAATAAATAATAGAATGTATTAAGCTCTCTGAAGATTGATATTCTGTAAACTTTTCACAGCTATCAGAATAGAGCCAATAATGTCCATAAAATCATGGACATGGTAGAAAAAAATGTAAATTAAAAACCTAAAAGGAGTTGCTTTTGTCTTCCTAAAGAGATAAATGAGGTATTTACAGAGCCATTTAACAATATTTACAATTATAACAACACTTGCTGGGGTACATAATGTAATACTGTAATTTTAGCCACATATATTTAAATGTCTTGCATTTCCATGCCAATTGAGGCACATACTAACTCAGAGACAAAATACTTATAATGTCTATAGTAACATCCAGGCCTTAAAACATTATCTTTTAAGAATTAGAGATAATGTATGAAAAACATTGTACATGTGGAAGTTGCTCAATAAAAGATAGGATGACACCTTTGGATTCTGCAGCTGTGGTGTGTTCAGTATAACCCACTGACACAGACCCTCTGCAAGCCATGCTGTGCTATTCTTTGCTCTGGAGTAAGAAAGGACATGGCAATGGGGAAAAGCCTTACATCCTCTTATATGGTTTATTGAGTCTCATTACAAATGTGATTCTTTAAAAAAAAATGCATGTTCCAGAGAGCCTGATGAGAAATATGACTTGACACATGGGGAAAAAAAATGTGACCCTTGCCAGAAAAGATGAATTGAAGGGAAAGCTGAAGGAGGGCAATTACTCCCAACTGAATCTTTTTTCCTATTCTGCTTTGTTCATCCTTTTTCTTTACCTTTCATTTTCTCCCTTTGAAGGAACAATTTATGTTTGTGTACAAGTAAACATTCATAACGCAACTGTAAAGGACTAATTGTTCTGCTAAAAGCTAGTTGGTGGAAATGATACCTAAACATTTTTAATATGACCTCATGAACAGTCTTATCCATAAATTATGTTATGTAGATATGAATACAGTGTTCAAAAATGAATATCCATCCACAATTGCATTTACTGTCACCCACACCACGTTGGATGTTGACCATTGCTTCTAAAATTTTCCATGCAGACAGTATGGAAAATTGAAGTAACCCTAATACCTCAAGTCTCGTCTTTTTTGGGGGGTGGGGTGGGGATGAGCTACCAATGAATCTTGAGTTGCATCCTTGGTCATAAATGAGAGCCCAATTATATGTAGCAAGAATTGAGCAGTCTACCATCTTGAATTCCTCTGTGGACTGACTTACATTGCCAGGCCTTTTTTCTTATGTTGTGTGTTATTGTGCTTGGCAGAAGGTTTTTATATTGCATGTACTTTGAAGACTTCACAAATACCATAGGATATGCAATGCATTTACAAAACTACCAACAATAAAAGCTGGCATGAGCTTTAAAAAATGTGATTCCCAAGACTTTTATATTTCTAATCATATGCAGAACAAACTGGTTTACTTAGCTTCCTTGGCATATGGGATGGAAATTCTCTAACAGTCCCTATGTAGCATTTTAAATTATCTGGCCATTTCAAAGGGTAACAGTCCTTCTGCAGTGGAATTAAATGAATTAAGTTGTTAAATGTAAGTAGAGGATTTTATGAATTCATATATTTTTCCTCAATTCCCTATTCAGAGTTGGATCTTTCAAGGGTGATTTAAACGAATAATTATTCAGCACCTACTATGTGTTAGCAAATTTTCTGGCCATCAGGAAACAATGATGCAAAATAAACAGTCCTACAGAGTGATGCTTAGAATCTTTGGGTTACAGATAAGTAAGTAGGCAATTACAATTTATGCTATGATAGCAGAGGATCAGGATGTTGAGGGGTCCTCTGAGAGGAAAACCCAGTAACCCACACTGGGAAGGAAGCCAAGAATTGCAGGGTAAGAATGGAATTAAACAAAAGTGGAAGAAGAATGTTTCAAAAAAAGGAGAGAATGTATGGGAAACAAGCAATAATTTATGTTTCTCTCTCAAATAAATTAAATATTTTATCCAAATATTTGCCTTCAATGCATGATGTAAAAATTATGGAAGTTTGGCAAGAATACCAAGTTAATGTTCATAGCAGTTACTTAAGTTTCATGGTCCCAGCATTCTCAGTAATTTTGAACTGGGAATATATTATTCCTGAATCAGGAGTACATATCAGAAAATAAAACATTAACACTAGAAGCTTCATATTTATTAATGTGTAAGAACTATAACCTGTAGCTAAAATTGGTGGCTTGATGTAAATATTTAGCCACATAGTAGGTCTACGATTGATGGTTGAAAGTTGAGAAAAGTTGGGTACTCATAGAGAAAAACCCAAGTTTCTTTATTCCAACTTTAGCAATCTGTTTTGATACCCTACAGACATGTTCATCAGAAAGTTTTGAAGAATGCCCACTTGCTAGAAATTCACATGAGGTAAAATAACATATGAGTTATCAAAGGTCTTTCAGCAGAACTGGGATTAATTTCCATATCCCCCAGGAGCCCATCTGCACTCCCTTATCACACAAATAGAATTTCAGTGTATGGGTTAAAAATTAGTTTCCAAAAATTAAATTAAAAATAACTCAGCCATACTCAAATCAGCGAGATTTATTTGTCTTATTTGTTGGCTTATTTATTCAAAACATGGAAAAAGAATGCATTCTTCAAGTTAGAAAATTTATTTCATGTCACCTGAATGTCAAGGATACACAGTTCAACGTATACACACAGTTGTGTTCAGGTGACTGATATCCAGTGGCCTCCAAGATGACTTATGGTTGTCCTGTACCTCCTCTCTTCTCTGACTTCACTTCCTGATACCATCTCAGTTATCCATCCTCCTCTGGCTCACTGGCCTCCTTGCAGTTGAAATATGCCAGAGTAACCCTTCTTCAGGACCTCTGTGTTACCTTTCTCTCTTCCAGAGTTCTTCCCACTGCCCCCTTTCCATGTTCTCTTTCTTTCTTGAGCCTCTTGATCAAATGGTATCTTACAGTAGGATTTCTCTGACCACCCAGTATAAAGTCCAAAACATCTTCTTACTCTGATGCCCTGCTGTATCCTATCCTCCTTCTTACCCTGATTTATTTTCCACCATTACCTTTATTGTCAACTGAAATCCTGCATATTTACTTATTTGTTTATTACCTGTCCCTCCAAATCAGACACAGGCTTTAAAAGGCCAGGAGTTTTACCTGTACTGTTTAGTGTTCTATCCCCCAATCTTAGAGAGAGCTTGGCACATAGCTGGTGCTCAGTAAACATTTGTTGAATGAATGAATGCTCACTACAGAAGCTTGATATATCATTCCATTTTTAATTGTTGTTGTTGTTGTTGTTGTTGTCAATGGACTTTTATTTTATTTATTTACATGTGGTTCTGAGAATCGAACCCAGTATCTCACATATACTAGGTAAGCACTCTATCACTGAGCCATAACCCCAGCCCCATCTTTCCATTTTGATGTATAACTATATGACATTCTACAATCCATGAGGCCATGTATAAATAAGTGAAAGATACTAAGTGATTAAGTGAAAGGATAAGAGGAAGATTCCTTCCTTATAATTTACATTTAAATGTATGAGTTTTTTGTTTATATGTTTGTTTTTATTATATTAAACACTCTCCACTAAATATTAATAAATATATGCTGGTTACTACATCACAGTCTGTCATTTTTCTATATCAACCATCTTCCACTAAATAAAATAAATCTACAGATTCTGTTTTGATACAGTCAACTAATGGCTATCCAGTGTATACTAGGACCAGAAGCCACATGCTATACATTCACTTAACCTTGCATTTTGGTGATCATAATGATCATCAAATATTTTTGGACTATCCCATGGTGAATATCATAAGGAGAAAAATTTAGTTCAATGTAGATTACAGCATAGGAAGGTAATCTCTCACTTTCTTTGCCATACTTGAAGTAGGCACTGCATGTTCTGTGCTTTCATTTTCTTTGCACTCTAGAAGTTCTTATTCCCCTTCTTGTTGACTTTGAAGTTATTTCATTATTCACTTTCTCAAAATCATCATTAATCATTTGTAATCCAGATGTTATCATTTAGAGTCTAATCAGGCTAGATGATATCAGCAATAAACTCAGACTGGGACAAGAAAATCCATCCTGTTCTATGAGGAGTTTTATGAAGAGTTGTCTATCCCCATGTGAAACGTCATGGGTCTGAGATGGACTTTGATGTTCATTTTGTGGAATTTTAAGGAGTGTGTTATGTTCCCCGACTTTCACCCAAAGATGTAAGAGTTCTGGTGTACTTGGAAGGTTAGCCCAAATATGGAATGTAAGGCTAGAGTGCAATGCTTTGGTTACCAGAGAGAAATTAGTATAGTCATGTGTCACTGAACAATTAGTTCTGAGAAATATATCATTAGGTGATTTTAGCATTGTTCAAATGTCATGGAGTGTACTTAATAAAACCTGGATGGTACAGCCTGCTGTACACTAATGGTGCAGCCTGTTACACCTAGAAGACAAACCTGCATAGCCTGATACTATACTGAATACTGTAGGCAATTGTAACATGGTGGTATTTGTGTAATCTAAACATGTCTAAACATAAAAAAGGTACAGTAAAAATGCTAGGTGGCAGGAACTTTCCACCTCCACCCTAATCTTGTGGGATCACCTTCGTATTTGTGCTTCCTCATTGATTGGAACATCGTTTTGCAGTAGTGACTAAAGAGGAAAAATGTCTTGTCACAGAATTTCCTGGTTTTTCCCCCTTTGTATTTCTAGTAATATCTCTTCATGATTAAATAGAACTAGAAATGAATACCTTAGACTGCCATCTTGTGTGAGAACTAAAAGAACTGGACATTGAAGTTAAGTATTGAAAATTTCATGTCTGTTCATTTGTGGCCAGTGAAACCAGCTCAATATTTTCAGTCCTTTTGATCCTAAAGACATCTACTCCCTCCTATTCTATTCTCTGAAATCCTCACTGTGGTTTCTTTCCAAGCAAGTTATTCTTTTTACTACCTACTTAACAATAGAAGACTCTTTGTTTTCCTTTTCAGATGGAATTCCAATTCAGTTTTAGCCTTTCTCCTTCATTCTAGAACATGACCTGACCATGGAATATGAAATTTCTTTTCAATTTTTTAGGATTCCAATTATCTGGTTCGCTCTGTGAATTTTTCTTGCTTTCTTTGTCTACGAAATATCAAGATTTACTTCGAGAGAGTTAATTTTTCTATGACTGTTCCATCATCTTTTGCTTCTGATTTTGCATATAGATTGTTTTGTACTTTATCTTTTCTTGTTCTTAGTGCACACACACGCACACTTTTCTGGTTTTGATGTATAATTAGATTGAGATGTGAGGGATCTGTGTCATTTTTGTAAAACGAAGCCTCTCCTTCCCTATTCCCCCTATTTCCATCAAACTCTGAGAGGTTTATGTTGCTGCCAAGGGACTCTTCCATGAGAGCACTCAGCTTGCCATGGAAAAGTTTGCTAAGGTTTCATTCAGCCTCCTAGTCTCCATAGCAAATAATATTGCCATTGTCCCTCCAGGAAGGAGCAGCTTGCATTTAGGTTCCTGTATTTCCCATGTTATGGCAAAGCCAGCAAAGAAGCCTTCCCAGCCAAAGGAGCAGAGTAAAATTTACAAGCAGTTTTGTTGGGCAAAGGAGCCAGCTGCACACACAGCTCTTGTTATTTAATTCAGAACAAAATCATATCTGTTCTTATAATTACGTGACACATCATTACTTCTAGATACATTACCAAGTGGCTGCAGAGGTGAGGCCTGCATTCCCTTCAGAACCTGGAATGAGAAAAGTGGTACCGAAAAAAGGAGCATAGAGCTATATTAAGTAAGAAGACATAAATTTGAGGAGGGAGAGCCAGCCAAGCCCAGGTTGATTCAACATGCTGTTTTATGCCATGGAAATCCAAAAGCCTCCAGAAAGTGTCCTTCCCTTTCACTGAAAAGTGCAAATAACTCTGGAGAGAATTCACAGTATCCAGGAAGTCAACACACACACACACACACAAACCACAGAATAAACAGGTTGGCCATTGTCCTCTGATATCCTCAGAGGGACTCTGTAATTGCAGAGGCTGCCAAAGGCCAGGAAGGGGAGAGCAGTGGAACACTGGTACTGGCTGTATGAGAGTGTATACTATCTTTAAAAGGTACATTTGGTTGCTGTCATGAACCACAAAATTTCCTAGGCTTCCCTTAATTCTGGCTGAGTGGAGAAAAATCACATCTAGGGGGGATCAGAGGTCTGGGTATACAGGAATCTAAAACCACAGCCATTTATCTGACCAGACTTGGACACACTCTCAGCCCTGGGTGTTCATTCATTGTTGGGCCAATGGGAGCCCCTACTGCCTTGGGGTCTGTGTTGTGGGAAGGTGGGGTGATTTTACTGATTGAGGGGGTCATGGCCTGGTTGTCCATCTAGGGAAAGAAGTGGGTTAGCTCAATTTAACCTTAAAGGGTTATTTGATTTTTGTTTTTTAACTGAGACAATGTCCTATTCATAAGAGAAAGGATTCTGAAGTCTTAAGGGTGTGGCATGAAAGGCATTATTATTATTATTATTATTATTATTATTATTATTATTATTATTATTAATTCCTAATGATATATTGCTTTATGTTCTCTCTCAGCAAATTATCTTACGTTAGTGATTCCCTTTGTTTTTATTTAACTTTTTACATTTCAATGTCTGTTTTCACCATTCAGCATGTGAACTCTTCAAAAGTAAGAAGGAAAGAGAACTAAGAACTGGAAAGGACTCTGGCAAACATTTGGCCTACTTTTCTCTTCCTCACCCATCCCATCTTACAGATGAGAAAACTGAGTTCCCAGACTTGCCCTGATTTGACCATTAATTGGTAGGAGACAGAACTGAAGACTGAATGTTAATTTTTATTTTACTGTCCTCCTCAACTCTCTCTTCCAATTCCCTCATGTGCAGAACAGTCATATAATTAAGGGTGTAGGTTTCGTGATCTAGAGACTCAGACTGGGATACCTGGGTATAAATTAGTTTCAGGGAGACCTGGAGGAGTAGGTTGAGATTCTTTTGGGCCCTGCACAATTTAATAGGTACTTGCAAGGAAGGAACATACTGACAAGATCACTGAACTAATGTTGAGAGATCTACCTTGAAACCATGATATTTGGGCATGATCCCTGTCAGTTCCTTGGGACTCTCCGAGCCTATGAGATAGAACCTATTATAGACAGCTCCATCAGTCTGTGGCTGTGGTTGTTTGTCATTAGTCTATTCTGAGCCAAATTAGACTCAGAGAAAGAGGAGTTAGGATTCTTGAGTTGGTCTATATATTTATTTTTAAATAGGACACAGAGTGTTAAATCCTAAGTCCACTCTCCTCAGCTTTTATATTCTGCACCTATGTGTGCACACACTTTCCCTTCCCCTCCCCCCCGCACACTCCAGGTTAATACAAATCAGAAAGGTCTGACAAGGAGAGGGAGCTCTCAGGACATGCTCCTCCATAAGACTTTTGCAATTTCCAGCACAAGCTGGAGCAGTGCGATGTGGTGTGCGGTTGGAAAAGCAGTTTGTTCTCTGCTAATGATGGCTGTGGATTCTGAAATGAAGCACAGCAGGTGGGACAGTGGTACTCAATTTTCAAAATCTGTGCCCTAAAACATGTTTGCTTAAACCTTGTCTCCACCACCCTTTAGGGGCCTCCACATCCATCAAAACCAGACCCCAGGAAAGGAATTCAGGCTTCTATTTCTCACTACTGCTTTCACAATTGCCACGATGATTCAGAGGTTGTCTGGAAAGTTCAGTAGCCAAAAGTTCCCTCCTTCTCCCCAGAGCAAGAAATTAAATCACTTCCAGTTCCCAGGGGGGGAAAACACTGGCTTTGCCCAGGTATCAACAATAACTTTGAAAAGGACATACAATTTCTCATAGCGATGACTAACAGCATTATGTCATATGGAATTCATTTTCTTGAAATAATACATGGGTAAAGTGTTAATATTGCTATTGTCTGCTTCTGAAAGCCACGAGTGAGGAAAGATATGTTGATGTTCTCTGCATGTTGGAAGATTTTAAACTTTTCAGGTTTAGTGGTGTTATCAATTCTTTGATTGATTCTGTAACCCAGGCTTACTGGCAAACCACCCCTGTCCCTTCTGATGTAAGTATCTGTGCATGACATAGGTTTATTGGAGTACTAATAAAGTATTTAGACTATTATAAGGTAAAAGAGACCCCCTTGGGCAATTGATGGAAGGTTTATCTGTTCTGCTTTACCAATGTACTAAAAACTCCTTTTTTTTTTTTTTTTTTTTTTCTTACTTGGATGTATTTCCATGTTCACTTAGGCCGGTGGGAGTGGGGACAGCTAATGACCTTAGCTGAGCATTTTCTTAGGCAGACATGGCAGGTCATTCTGGTGGTTTCTTGTTGTTTGGTTTTAAGCTGGTGCTCAGTAGCTTGTATACCAGAAGCTCTCAGTTTCATAGTTCCTTTATTTTTTGAGTATCATTTCACTTTTTTTCAAGAAGGTTTCTGCCCTGTGTTTAGGTCCCCTGAGGCAAGTGGGGTGGGATCCCTTGAGAGCAAGATCTCCCAGGAGAGATGCAGACAGCCAGTTGTGAATTCAACAGACTTTGCAGAGAAGCATCAGGGTCTTCAAATCCAATGCATTATCTTTCCATGTAATTCAATCACCTGTTATTTTATGGCTCTGTTTGATTTGATTAAAACCTCAGCAACCAAATCATTTATATTGTAAATTATACAACTTCCCGTTTTTATTTCCATCACTTTTGATCCCTTTCGGCAGGTTTCCCTGGATAATCCAATTACAAGCTGTTTTAGAAAAATTGCAATTTAATCAATAAGAAAAGGTCAAATTTCCAAACAAGATCAAAGGACAAAACCACAAAAATCTCTATATATTTTAAAAGATACCTTTGGTGACTTTTTTGGAATGGTTTAGTGGATGTTATCATTGAATGTGCTGTTGTATTGTCTTTAGTGGCTACACACGATACCCACCAGTTCCTTGTGCATTAAAAAAAGTGACAGATAAAGACTTGACTAAAATGTACAGAGCCCTGCTCACTGATAGGCAGTGAGCTCTGCCAAGGATTCTAGGGGGAAATAAATAAAGCATCTGAACTTAAGAAAGGACAAAGAAATTGAAGCATGCTTTGGTAGCAAGAACACTTGTTATTGTATTTAAAAAATCCCCCATAGGATGTGTACTGTGATAGCAAATGAATGCTTTTGCTTGTGAAGAATTTTGCTTCCATGCTTCTCAGGCTGTAGCATGGCTCAGAATCACCTGCAGAACTTGTTAAAACTCTATTACTGGGTCTGAATCTTACTCTGAGAAGTTCTGATTCTTTTAGGTCTCAGATAAAGCTGGTCCAACTTCCAGTTTTCCTGGATGCTGCTGGTCTACCCAGCATGGCCTGAGTGGCACCATTCTACGTTACAACTAATTTTGAACAGATTCCCTTTTATATTAGCTTTGTGTCATTTACCACTGTGACAGAAGGAAGGCCTCTGCAGTAAGTGAACAGCACCAGCTTAAAGTCCTCTTTTCTATGTTAATTTGGGTTTTTTTTTTTTTTAGAACACTTTCAATACCATGTTAATTTCAAATCTTGGATCCAAGCTGGATGGCTTCGTGAGTTTGAAAATACTTTTTCACATCAGATTTGTAGAGCTTCTCTTTTCCAGTGAGGTCAGTATAGTCCACAACGCAGCAGGTTTTCCTGCCAACACAGAGAAGTGAAGAAATCCATTCAACACCCTAGGAAAGTTTTGTAGGACTCCACAATGTTCCCTGCTTTGATCTGAAATGAGATGAAGCTGACATTAGTCATGTATTTTTACTTTAGACAGCTACTTCCAGATTTGTCGGATCAAAATATCTTATAAATGACTCAAATGTTATAACAAATGGTTCAAACCTCATGGCATTTGTGGAAAACAATTTAATGGGGTCCCTGAGCAGCTACAGGATAAAGAAATTTGAGTTATGAACTCTAGCAGCATTTTGATGTGGGGTTTGCATTCTGGTGTGTCTCTGTGTGTACTAAGTATTTCTCTCCTTGTGGAAGCTTCTGGTTTCTTTTGTGGCAAGGTCAGAAACAAAAATGCCTGCATTTTCCCCAGCTCCTGTAGCTGGGCAGGGAATTTATTTTCTATATGTGAAACAATCTGTGTAGATATAATTCTAAATATTCTTCTCGAATTATAAAGAGGAAGTCAACTTTAAGGGACATCTAATTTAGAGCCCTTATTTCACAGACAAGAGGAAAAAATCTAGTGCAGTGATTTTTATATGACCATATATTATAAAATGCTGTTTCTAATTCTAGAAAGCTTTAGGAATTAATTCAGGGTAGGTTCCTTATGAAAAAGAAGTCCATTACCCTACTATGTTTGTGATACTGATGATCTCCTCCAAAATCTCTCACAAAATGTTTTATCTGAAATTCAGCAAAATCTTCCCAATTCAACTATCTGGTAGATAGTGGAACTTGGAAAAAGAGAAATTTGTTCTCTTCATCTGTTGGCAGAAGGATTGTAAGTTATCCAGCCATGCTGTGTCTAGGCCTGTTTTCAGTTTAACATGAAATTGATAAATATTCTTTCATTCCAATATTCATGAGCTAAGTTTATGAGTCATTGAATTATTCAGATTCTAATGAGCACATAGTGGATACTGCATACAGAATGGTCTCCAGTATCCTGCTTGTATCAAATTAGAGTTCTATTACAAGGTGGTCAAACCAACACCACCATAATAATAAAAGCTACTTTTTATTAAGTACTTATGTGCCAGGCACTGTGGTAAGCACTTTGCAAGAATTCTTTTTATTAATTGTCACTTCTGCCCTGTGAATGCAGTAGGTATTGTTTTCATAATTTATATAATGCTATTAGTACTGTTACCATTCCCTTCCTACCAATGAACTACAGCTTAAGGAAGTCAAGTAAACTTGCCCAAATTCACACAGATAAGTCATAAAGCCGGGGATTAAAAAATAGATCTATCATTCTAGTCTATCCTATTTTCAGTAAACTCTGCTGCCTTCCAAGGGAGTAGAAAGGATTACGTTCTTCTGAATGAAGGGTTGGATACAGATATAAGCTAAGTGGGCAAGTAGATCCTTTCTTCTTGGCCCTTAGGATTTGCTACAGAGATGTCTGACAAAGAAACAGCTCACACTGTGGATATTTATGGGACTTATTATGAAAAGCCACTCTATCTTTTCAGTAGCCACAGTGATTGTACTTTTCCCATGGGGTGGGGGATTGGAAGGGGTGAGGTGGTTAGAACCAGTTGGAGAAGATGTCCTGCATGCCCAGGCTTGATGAAAAGCATGTATCCCAGGCCCAAGAGTAATTGTTTAAGAATTCTCCATCCTAATAAATTCATATCCACAGGGGGTCAGTTTGAGAGATGATTAGGTCACAAGTGAAATGAGTTTGGTGGGCTCAGCACAATCCCCATTGGACATTAGTTCACTCACACGATTGTAGTACAGTTTTGTCCGTGTCTGCATTATTGTCTGCTTCTATTGGAGAAATGCTCAGAATTGGATTAATGAGGGGCTCCAGGTCAGCCTGAAGGTGTGCAGAGGCAACCTGTGGTATAAGGCAACCTTGTCATCGGAGTTGCATGTGGATGGGGTAGCTTGTCCCTCACCTCTGTCTCTAAATCCAACCTCTGGTCCCTCTCAAGTAGATGAACAGTGTGCTCTGTAAGTTTCCAGACTCTCAGCCAACTGAGGCTATCTCAGTCATAGATAAGAGCCCTGCCAGTTGTGCCTGCTTCACAGTTAGGACAATTTAGATATGTGACCTTCACTGAAAATATTTTGATACCCAAATTGGTTATGTTGCTTCCCTTGATGAATAGTTTTCTTTTAAAAAGGCATAAGTAAATTGATTAGGAAGCCAAATCTCTTGAGATGTTAAAAATAATTAACTTACCTAATCTCATCATGAAAGTTCCACAAAAGTCAATAAATTAAATCTGAAATTATAACATTAAATAAGAAATTGTATCATGAAATAAAACTTTGTCAAGTGACTAAAAGATATTATGGTACCTTATTCTGTACACTTGCCACTCTATTGTAAGAACCTTTAAGATTGAACTGACATACCTGATTATTTAATTATATGATTATTACAAACTACTGGATAAATTACCTATTAAAGTCATTTTTAATCCAATTGAAATTGTGACAGTTCTGGTTGACTCAATTCAGTCTCCTTAAATCATCTGTAGGAAACACAGTAGAATATATGAAGTGTCCAATAGTTAACATGCTTTTGTGTAATATTTTAGAATAATCGATGTTTAAAGCCAAAAGGAACTTCCTATTTAGTCTAAATCCAAGTTATAAAGAAGAAACTGAGGTTCAGAGATAATAATCTGCCCAAGATTACACAGCTAATCAGTGACAAGAATCCAGTTCTCTTCATTTTTAGTTTTATTCTCATTTCATCGGGATGATTATTTTTACATTTTTTCAGCTATAATATGCATGTATGCATGCACGCGAACACACACACACACACACACACACACGGTGACTATCACCATGCTCACCTCATTCCTCTAGGTTATATCCAGGCCTATATATAATTTCTAGCATTCTGGTTAAAATTTCATCCCATCCCCTTCCACTTGGGAAAATATATTGAATAAAAATAAATCAGAGTGCCATTATTATAAGGGTTATTTGAATAGATATATTTACATATATACATATATATATGCATGGTTATATGCATATGTATTGCATATATATTATATATAAAATCATATGTACCATATATAATATATATATAATATTATGTATGTCATCCCTAGACCTTGTTACTAAAACTTATTAATGATGTTCATTTATGACACTTCTGTTGGACCGGAGGTCTGTTACCTATAGCTCCTACAGGCCAAATCCAATCTGCTGCCTGTTTTTATGAATAAAGTTTTAATGGAACACAGCCATACCCATTGATTAAAATATTGCTGATGCCGCTTCCATGCTACAACAGCAGAGTCGTGTAGTTGGACAGACCATATGGCCTACAAATCATAAAATATTTACCATTTGATCCATAACAGGAAATGCTTCCTGATCCCTACATTGGACCATTCTTTTGCTTTGTTCTCTCATTTTTAACTACTCAGCTATACTGGATACCACTGCTTATAAGCCCATCTTCTAGAAATTTTCCCAGGATTTATTGTTCTTCATGGATCCTGTCCCTCTTAAGAGTTTATGACCCCTTTTCTTTCTGTTTTTAAACAACTTTATTTACGAATCTCCAAAGACATGGATAGTACATTAATAATGTTATTATTTAGTTGGTGACATAGATGCCTTACTGTGTGCTAAGTGCAAAAAAAAAAAAAATGGAATAGTAGTAACTAACCTTTATTTAACACTTTCCATGAGGCATGATACTCCAACACTCATGTGTACACTTAGCCCTCAGTATATCTGTGCTAAGTATGCCAAATAGGTATTTATCAAGCCCATCTTACAGATGAGGAAAATAAAACCAAGTATTCTTACATGAAGTTACACAGCTAATCATAGCACTTAGTGGCAAAGCTAGAATTTGACACAAGTCTTTTATCTCCAGGGCCCATGTGTTTAACTTCTCTTTGGTATGAAACTTAAATTATAAAGTAAGCTAGATATTGAAAGAATTAGAAAATTTCTCTGTGAAATTCTTTCTCTTTGCCGTCAAAGACTGGTTCAAAGGAGGCTTTTTGGATTTAAAAATGAGACAGGCTTCTTGGTCTGTTTTTATTCTTTCACTACTTGCTAAATACAAGGTTTCCTGTCTCCTCCACATGTCTTCCCAGTGGAAAAGACACGGAGTGGGATGGATTATAGCTACTTGATTCTTGCCTCTGGTGGAAAGAAAATATAACTAAGTGAAGAGAGTGGAGCTCCAGAGTCAGATGATCTAGATGAGGATCCCAGCTCTCCCACCTAATAGCTGCATGCCCTAGGGTAAGGTATATAACCTGTCTGTGCCTTGGTTTCCACATCTTCCCGTGGCACTAGGATCTTAAATACCTGGTGGAGTTATTGTGAAACCCTTAGAAGAGATCTTGGCACATAGTAAACTCTTGATATTAATAAAAAATTGTGATAGTGATTGTGACCAGGATGATGATCATTAAGAATTCTTATGTAGGATTCCTATAGAGTCTTACTAAGTGCCCTGCCCTGGCTTGACTTTGGGGTTTCTTCAGAAGAGGGAGTGTACAGGTAAGGTGGCCAGTGACTTCAGGAAAAAAAAAAAAAAGTATTTCTGCTACCTATACTCTTTCCTCTGCTCTCAATATCCAGATCTTGGTTTCCAAGCATGGAAGTATTTAGCTTCCAAGACAGAAGAACTGGATATATTGAATATTCCAGAGATAGCGAATAAATAAATGTTAAACAGTTTTGACATTGTTAATAGCTTCTTGGATTACTTGTTATGGACTTTTCTGTGTTCACCAAAATACACCAGTGGATTCTATTTGAGGTTCGCTCCTACATAAAACTAAAATAGTTATACAAATACATACTTTGTAACATTGTTGGTGGATTAAGTGAGATACAAGAGAGTAAATACAGCCATGTTTCTATTCCTTATATTGGTCAGCTTCTAAATCAGGTAACTATGTTTTGCTTCTCTTCCTTGGATTTTCAATGGGTTGATTCCTCCCTGCTTGTCCTAAAACAGAAATCATCAGTCTCTGGAAAAACAGACTCAATGACATTCCTTAGAGAGTCCCTGAAGTTTGCTTCCTGTTCACCAGAAACAATCAAAATGGTAAATATGACATCACATTTGCACGGTGCTTTACAGTCTGTAACGTGGTTTTCACATGAGTCATATCATTAGATCTTTACAACATCCTAGAGTTATTGAGTCTCAGAGTTTGAGGGAGCCACCTCAATATGGTAGGCAGGAACTTCAACACAGGGAGTTTCCCGTGAGCGTATTGCTGTTTCATGCAGTAGGTCCTTGGCTCATTCTATCCCCTCTCCCTCACCTATAAAGTTTCTCCTTCAAAGTTCCACTCAGCATTATTTCATGTACAGAAAGTTCTCTGACAGTCTCTTGGTCCTGCCCTGTTAGCGTATGCCTTCTCCTTTGTCCTTTCCTCATGTCCCATGGCCTCTGGGGCACATTTGCCATATTAAATCACCTCTGTGTATTTACATATTTACCCATCTCACCCTCATTCCCGGGTCTTACTGTGAGCACATGTTGCATAGAGAAGCTGTTTATTTTCCATTGACCTTTTCATTCCCAGCATGTAGCACAGTACCTGGTGGTAGGTCCTCAGGAAATGTATAATGTATGGAACAAATCTGATTCCAAATCCTGGGCTCTCCCCAGAACCCTGTCTCTGCACCAATGTATGTGCCCTCCTGCCAGCTCCAGGTATCTATCAAATACCCACCATGTGCCAGAGAATATAAAGTGAAACCAGATGAGACAATTCCTGACTGATGGCAAAAGATGATATCACTCACTTGGGGAGTAATAAATGAAATGGCTGGAGAATGCTTTCATGATATAACATATCAAGTCCCAATTAAGTTTGCCATATATTCAGTACAAGCATGCTCAGAAGAAGTAGGCAGCTCAGTCACCCAGGGAGCTTTACTAAGATGAGGGTTTTAGCTGGGTTACTCATGAGCACCTGGTGCAGAGGCCCTGGAGGTGAACAGTCAGAGGAAAGGTAAATCATGAGGGACTGGGATTCAGTTGGCTGGGAGGAGTAGGAAAGTTTTCAAGTTCAGAATGAATAACTGAATCTGAAATTAGGATTAGAATGTGTGTGTGTGTGTGTGTGTGTGTGTGTGAGAGAGAGAGAGAGAGAGAGAGAGAGAACATGTGCATCAAGGTAAACAAAAGTCTGACCTACTGGGTTTTCATTGTTCCATTCCTTTAAAGCCAATCAAGAGTTTCAAGTTCAAAGGTAAAGAGACACCTATGTACTCATCCCTCTTCAGTAGATCTGTGTTTTTCTCTCTCTATTTGTACCATCTTGATCTGGGGATGTGCTCAGTGGCAGAGTATTTGCCTAGCATGTGGGAAGCCCTGGGTTCAATCTCTAGCACCACTAGGATTGTGGAGAGATAAGGTAAATAGATGTCAAAGATTTTTGTGTGTTACCATGCCTCTGCTAAAAATGAAATTTCTTCTAACCAGAGCACATTGTCCTTTTCTTGTCTCTAGCCAATCTCTGCAAATTCCTCAGCGCTCAAGTCAAGCTCTGACTAGCCTCGCACCAACAGAGTTGGGGGTCCCTCTTTACTCTTCCCATCACTCTTCTTAGAATAGTCAGTCACAGACTCAACAGTAGTCTATCCACTTGACCACAGCGGGATGAACAGGAAGGCAGGAACTGTGTCCTGGTCTTGTTTGTTATTTTCAGGGTCCAGCCAATAGTACACTCTTGGTACACATTTAACGAGTGGGTAAATAAAACCCCTTGGTGGGGCCAGGGTTGTGGCTCAGAGCGCTTGCCTAGTATGCATGAGGTTCTGGGTTCGATCCTCAGCACCACATTAAAAAAGTAAATGAATAAAGGTATTGTATCAACCTACAATAAAAAAATAAATGTTTAAAAATAAACAACAAACCCTTGGTGGTGAGAGCTCTTGTGTCTATGTGTTAAGTAGTATTGGCCACAGACAACTTAAAGAACAGAGTCGAAATGTCTCACCAGTTACCGTTTCTGGGTACTCCACTCTCTCAGCTCAGATTTATCAGCTTTCAATGGTCTCACTGTCATGCTTTGATTTTACTCTCCTTTTGTGCTGGTTTCCCTTTTGATCCTCTCATCAGATTTCTCACCTCAGGACTCCAGCCTGCCATCTCGGAACTCACCTGCCTTTTCTGTGCCTGGTTCTCTCTTATTCATCTGTTTTTGCTGTCCCAGTTTCCCCTCTGCTTCCCTTCTCGCATCCCTGGGTTTCTTCCATGCTCATGCCCTCATGCCCCCCGGCATCGACTACCTACCTTCCAGAGGTCCAGGGAGTAATCCCCAATCCCACTTGCTTCCCAGATTTTTGCTTAAGGAGCAGACAGGAAATGGAGCCAGCGTGAGATTTGAAGTCAGAGCCATCTAGTTGTCCATTGAGGCCTTGCCATTTATTATTTGTATAATGTGGGGCAACTAAATCCTCCAAATCTGTTTGTCTCTACAGAAAATAGAAATAATAGTACAAATGCATGCCTCGAAAGATTGTTGGTGGATTAAGTGAGATACAAGGTACTTGAAATATCAGTACCTGGAAAAGCGATTGAGGTGTCTGTGACACATTTTCCGCACAGACAACATATACATTTGTGACATTAAAGTCATTCCTTTTAGCACATCATTCATTTTTAAACAATGAACAGCCACATATGTGTTTGAATCCAGATGATGAATTCAGATAATTCCATCCAGTGACTCAGCATGCTGCCACGGAGCTGGACATTACCTCCGTGGGCTGTCTGTTTCTGAATTAGGGGCCAGCCCGGCTTCCAGCTCAGCTTCCAGCTCAGCATTGCACCAGGCCGTGACCATGTTCAGACTCTTGGGGAGAACAAGGAGCAAAAGAATTGGGGTAGCCCCTGTCAGATCTGAGACTCTCTGGCCTGTTGCCTTTCCTCCCAGCCTCCTGCCCCTCCTTTTGGTTGCATGAGTTGTTGGATTGCTCTGCTGAACCCAGAAGGGTTCTAGTGTAGAGGTTTTATTCTGTCTTTAACTTGCACAAGATTTGTAGGAGACTGGGGCAAGGTTGAAACTCTGGGCTTCCACTACCGCAGAAAGGTCGACTACCCTTGCCCTCAAGAAGGAGCAAATGTCCCCAGGGGTGGTATAGTTTCTGTGCCTCAGAGGAGGCTATATCTCAGTGGTGGATGAGGACCCTTATGCATTGTTGATGCCAAGTGAGCACTTTGAGAGGAAACGTGCTCTATTAATCTCCAGTATTATGTGTGTGCCTCTTCACTGTCTGTGTTTCGTTGTTTTGTTTAATCTGCTGAGGGAGGTTTGTCTTGTTTTTAAAAATCTGAGATGGAACAGGAATACCATGTTTACAGTGATTTATCTGTGGGAAGAAAAAAAGTGAGACAGGAAGTGTTTATCCTACGGAGATTTGTGTAAAGTTCTGTCAGATGATGTCGTTGAGAACGAAATGGGCAGGAGAGATGAGGAAGCGATAAATGGTGTTTTGAGTTTGTGAACTGAATCAAATTTCAATTATGACAACAGTTAAACACAGTGATTTTTCTGTATTTTCAGGAATGAAAGCAACACAATTATTCTTTTGCAGTGCCCAGTAATCTCAAATAACTTATCTGTTTTCCCTTAATGCCTGTGAAATGGGCAGGAGGGTTACACGCAGTCTGCACGGTGTAATAAAATGGTCAGTATCCACGCAGCTATTGAGTGGGGGGCGAGGCTGGGACCGGGCGCAGAGCAGCGCAGGGTACTGTCCGCGCTAATCAATAAGCAAATGCTGAATGCTGCTAGATAGTCATTTACCCTTGACAAAACAAGCAATGATAATTGGATGATAATGTGGTAATTTACCTTTATACATTTTACCCTTGTTGGATTTTTAGAGGTTATTGTTGTATCTGATAAATTTTAGGATAGAATTCCAGCTTTTTTCCTTTGAAAGACCAATATTGTCCAAAGCTTCTGCCTTCCGCTGCTGCTCTCTTCAAATAACAGGATCTCATGAATCCGTGCTTTCATTATATTTGTTTCTAGTAAGTGAGGCTACCGTTTTCAAGGTGCTTTCCTATTCTGGGGAGATCTGCGGGGCACTTAACCTACATTAGACCTAAGAGGTCTGAGGGTTCTTCACAAGACAAAGAATTTCTAGATACTTTCCTTGAGGATGTGTCAAGGGCAATACAGACAAAAGACTGATGTCTCCTTTAACAGCTTGATAAGTATCTCAGGATATTCTGCAGGAATCAGTTCTGTTTCTACAAAGTACTGTATTCCCATTCAGCGTGATATGGCTGAATATGTGTGTGCTACATGTGACAATGGTGAAGACTTATCTTTGCCCTGAGGGCTGAGTGCTGTAACACTGCTCAAGCGATAGGCTTGATAGAAGTGATGATTCGGAGCGATGATCTGCTTTAAAAAAAAAAAAAAAAGAAAGGCACATTAGAAGTGTGTAAGAATTAAAAATGTGACTCTCTGTTTATCTGGATTTTATTTTATAAGTTCCAAAGGCATTTCTATTCACGGCATCAAAATCCCTTGTAAAAGTAAAGTAAATCATTCTTGTATTGACCATTTTTTTCATGTTGTTCTATTGAGACATCTTCCCAACTGAGTTTCTTATTGAATTGTATTTCTATAAGGGTATTGTAGGTTAGCAGCACATTTTTATGGTACACAAAAGATGTGCCTTCTGAATTTCCAATGCCTTGCATATTGTTCCCCACAGAAGAAACATCTTGGAAATGCTAAATAAATCAAAACAGAAACATTTGGCTCTTGACTTGCTGCTGGTGCTTTTTTTTTTTTTTTTTCCTCTCGGTTTACATTGGCTGGAATATCCATTACGATCCATCTTACCTATTTGATTAATTTGTAATAAATTCGGCCCTTTGGAAGTCTCTTGCTGCATTTCTAGACGGGTTACTCTTGTAGAGGGTTTATTTAATATGTGTCTCTGTGTACCTATATGAATGAAAATTTAATATGGTTTAGAAGCCTTTAAAAACACACACGCACACAGTGTTTGCTCTGAATTAAGTGCTCATATTTGACATAGCCTTGTGGTAAAAATCCATAAGCGAATGGGCAGACAAAATTGTTTAGAGGACAATTTCTTCAGAAATTGATGTGGCATGTGGCATCATTTCAGGGGATGAAATATCATCATATTTCAGATGACCAGTAAATGTAATTATAAAAACTGGATTGGGATCCTTATTCCTTGTCTTTAAAAAAATATAAAATCTCCTCCTGATGGCCAGTGTTATTTGAAGTGCCATAACTATGTTGCAGGGTTCACCTTCAATTTGATGCAGTGATGTAGTTGTATCCCTGTGGGTGAGAAATGTTCCTCTCCAAATAACTGTAGAAGCATGGCAGGAATATTTTGAGACAACCTTCTCTATATTATAGCAAGATAATAAAAATGCCTCTCCTCTTAACTATCACCATGTACTGAGGAGAGCATAACAAATTCATCTTCTGATCTGGGAAATAAGATCAAGGGAGGAAATAGTATCTATTTTTCAGACAAAGACATTTGAGACCAGAAAAGCCTGTTTTAAAAACAATTGTGTTAATTGTCTTTTTTAGCTAAACTGGGAGGAAAAAGAGTATTAGCCATTTTTATAATATAAATCACCTACTTGCCCTTTTGTGTACATGTATCACCACAGTGTATATTAGAGAGGCCGAGGAAAATGATCTTCTCACACATGTGTTTTGTGCTTGCTGAGATAAACAAAGAGTGAGTGGTGCTCAGTGGATGAGAGACACAAAAGATTTAATTGGTACATTTTCTTCCTTATTCTTTATCTGAATGTTTTATATCCAGATATCATGTGGAATATATAATACTTATACTAAATAATTATGTGTTATATGTCTTTTGTTGCTACTTTCTTAGACTGTCCTTATAGACATGAGCTGTGTGGCAGTTCAGGTTCACCATATTCTGAGCCAAATATACTTCTGAACTCTCTAGGACAAAAAGCCCCTGCCCTCAAGGGAGTTATAATCCAATAGAAGTGATAAAACAAATACTATAATAAGTTAAGGCAGACTAAAGTACATTCAGGGTAGATCCTGTGATTCAGCGGAGGAAGAAGTTTCCTGCACAAGTTTAAAATGCTTCCTGAACACATCTTGATGGACTTGTATAATTAAGGTCGCATGGTGGGGAAGGGAGATTGACAGAAACAATAGCATGATTCAACACTGAAGCCAAGTATCTTGGAGATACTTATTAGAAAATAGAAAGTAATTTAATTTGTTTTCCTGTTATTGGAGAGAAAGGGGAAACCTTGGATATTATAAAAAGACATGGTTCAAGGATAGTCCAGTGAAATAAATCCTTGTTTTAGAGAAGCAAAGCAGTGCCTGCCATTGATTGATAAGAGAGCTGTCCTGTAGGGCTGGGATCACAGTAGTCCTATGTTTTAAGGAGACAGAAAAACATGTTATGGAGGACCTTGAATGCCAGGTTATTGGATACTGTTATATCCCCACAAAATAGAGCCTACTGCTAGGCGTATGATAGTCAATAATAGCTGATTTTAATTACATGCCTAAGCAGATTCAAATGGGCTATGGGGAACTTGATTTAGGTTATGTTCTCATATTTTGCTCCTTAATGTCTTTTAAATCTGAGGTTAAATGTTACCACCTCAGAAAGACTGACCTAAACACACCCCTGAAAGTGTTACCCTCTCCAAGTCCCCCTCACTCTCTACAACTACACACTAATGCCTTTCCTTTGCAATGTTTAACATAAGTTAGTTACACACGTAGTATTTATCTGTAAATGTGTTATTCTGTCCCCTTCTTCTATCTCTGAGATCTATGAGGGTAAGAACTTCATTTTGTTCGCTACCCTATACCAGCACCTACAGAAAGAACTTATATATAGTAGGCACTTAAAACTTAGTTAAATGGTTATATTCATGACAACCTAAGAAAGTAGATATGAATGACATTTAAAGAATTACTAGCTCCAATTGTCAGTAATCAGCAAAACCTAGATTCAAACCCAGTCTGCATGACTCTGAAGCTTGTGGTCCTAAGCTTGCTGTACCATGATATCCATCTTTAAGAAGAAGGCTAAACCTGTGTTCACCTGCTGGAGTTGTCATGACCAAGCACCACAAACTGGGAAGCTTACACAGCATATTTATTGCCTCGTTGTTCCAGGGTCTAGAATTTGGAAATCAAGATTTTTTCAGGGATGGTTCCTCCTGAGGAATGTGAGGGAAGATCTCATTCATGCTTCCCTCCGGTGGTTCTGGCACTGGTGATTTAGTCTTTGGCACTCCCTGTCTAGTAGCTGCATCACCCCAGTCTGCCTTCATCTTCACATGGCATTGTGTGTGTGTGTGTGTCTGTCTGTCTGTCTATCCCTTGTGTGTCCTAACTTCTCTTTTTTATATTTACACTGTACTAGTCACATTGGTTTATTGCCCAACCTAATAATTCCATATTACTTCATCATCTGTGCTGCCCCTATTTCCAAATAATGTCACATCCTGAGGCATCGGCGATTAGTATTTCAGCCTATGAAATACTAGGTAGGGAGGGCATAATTTGATCTGTGATACTATCTATTTAGTGAATGACTGATCTCAAAAAAGCATAGTTATTTTTCTACTAAGTGTACTACTCATATGTAGAAAAAAAAATGTTCTGAAGTAAAAGATTACCAATATCTTAGTTTGACCCTAACATTTAACATTAAGAGTCATTCAGTTATCCTTTAAAAAAAAAAAAGATCATGAAGAGCTCAAAGATCATGTGGTTGGGGCTCACAACGTATTCTATAATTTTGCATTTAACAGTGGGAACAAAACATAAAACTGTGCAAGTGAGTGTGATATTTAAAATCAGTGTGCCATATAATTGCTGCTAGACTATATATTTGGATAGACCTGACTTCATTTCAATATCTTGAGAACTTTACTTTAGGTAAAGAATAGTTTTCAATAAGCATTAAGAAGTCTCAGTAAAAATGCTCCAGCAATCAAAAGGTAAAAGTTTGCTTTGTTTCAATTTAGTTCTTAACACCTACAGTGTCAGAGCTGGGTGCTAGGCTCCAGAGAAAAGATACAATTTCAGACAGATTCACTTCTTTCTCTGAATCTTGTTCTATATGCTGTGTCTTTAAGTCATCCTGAGAAGAATTTGCCAGATCACATTTGTAACCTTCTGAAATCATTCACAGCCCTTCAGTGTGATCCAGGGATTGGCAGCTGCCTATCTTGATCCAGAAGGGAGAAGCTTCAATAAATCTTCAAGACATAGGGTCCATAAAGTCTATTACTAGGGAGGAGTTGTTTTGAAAATACCTCACCAAGCTACTGACCACTAACACATAAATACACCTGAATTTTCAATGTGATGTTAAAGGTGAAGTCATCAGCCTAGAAACATCTGTTTTCTTTCTTTTTTGGTCATCAGACCAAGATAACTAATAGTGAGAAAGAGTAATAGGATATTTAAAGTAGGAAACAGGGAAATAAGCCATGACAAAAAGAAATGAGAAAAGACAAAGACCAAAGGGAAGGAAAGATAAGTTAGCAAAATAAATTTTAAAAAGTGAAATGAAAAAAGAGGGAAAAATCTGAAAAGATTTAAAAAATGGAATAATCATCAACCAATGACAAACACAACTTGACTTAATTTTCCATGTTATTTCCCTACCAATATTCCAGCCTTAGAACTTAGCTGGGATGCTGGGATATGTCTCCTTGCTCATGACCTTTCATAACTATCAGATATAAGAGATTTTCTTTCGCTTATAATTTGGCTGGATTTGAAGGTGCTGACAGTCATGGGAAGGAATTATCAGTAGATAAACTTATAAAACACTAAGCCATTTTTATAGTTTAAAAAAAACTGAAAAAAAATGTTTTATTTGCCTTTTCCCATCAAACATCCTTTACGTAAAACAGGCTCTGAAATCATTTCCTATTTTTAAAATAGGAAAATTCAGTTCATTATACACATTTTTAAATGTGCTTGCCATAGGGCCTGGCATATCTACAGTGTGGTTAGTGAATGCCATATACAAGGCATGTCAGTGTGTATACTTGAGCTCTTCCTGGCTGATCCTGTAAAATAATGAAGGAAGCCATTGGTGAATTAAACAGCTTGTTAGTCATGGGGGATCAGTGAACGGGGTTCTCTTGGGGTTCAATATGAGAGAGGTGGCAATGAGATCAAGAGAAAAAAATCAAACTAGTGGTTACTGAATATATATTGAGGTATCCTGCACATGCAGTATTGGAAATAGCTTCATTTCAGAGACTCAGTAATTTACAACCTCTCACCTAAGGGACCCAGGTCAGAATTTAGCCTCTGCAAAGACAGGCAAATTGTTCAGGATGAAGAGAACAGCTGAGGGGGCACACTGTTGAGGCCAGGCAGTGGAAGGGTTTCCCACACCTTCAGTCCTCATTGTGTTAATGAGGTTATTCTATTGACACAGCCTACTGTTCTTTCATTTTTGTTATGAATGTCAAGTCTATTCAGATCTTCTATTCATCCAGAGAGCATCAGCCCCCACTATGTAGTGTCTTCAAAAAGAGAACTAGATGACATCTTTGTGCACAGGAAGCTGCTGACGCAACCCCCATTCCTTAAATATAGATATTCATTGTAGCGATGCATTTTTAGTTCTCTGTAGAAGAGGAAGAGGCTCGTTGAAAATATCTTTGGGCCCCCAATTGTTAAACAGCATCCCATGTTCTCCATTTATGACTTTCTTCTACTTTAACTATTTCCTGCCTTTCCTGGTAACTGGGGCAAGCACTGAGGGCCTGAGCCATTTTCAGAAATTGAATTCCAGGTACTCTCCAAATGGGCATTTGGAAATAAACCCCTTTCCAGCCTTGCCTATATCCTGTAGCTGCCTAACTTTGATGTCAGTCAAAGCAAGAGCCCACAACCAAGCTTGTTGGCACTGGGGGGAATTATTGCCCAGCACAATGGTATAACTTGCATATGGGTGCTTTTGCTCCAGCAGGTTCCTTAAACAACAATAAAAAATGTCAAGGTGTTATCCCTCTCACAGAGATGTGGTCATTTTACTCAGATTTGTCATATGATTTCTCTCTGCATCTGAGTTTATGTGCACACACCCACAAACTCACACTCATTCTGTGGAAAGATTTGAATAAGTGTATTGACATAATAAATGCATGGTCACATCTCCTGTGAAAATCGGGATTTATGTAGGAAACAGAGTGGATCCCACAGAATTCTACTTTCCCATTCATTTATTAACTGGTTTCCAAAGGATAGGTAAAAAGAACCAAGGAGAATTGGCGTGTGGGAATTCCATTTCTGAACTGGCCAAGTATTGGGGACTTCCCTTCGAACAATGCTAGGTTTTGAGGGACTATTAGATGCTGCTGCAGCCTGATCCGCCTGCCAAAGGGTGGCAAAAATTTGGAGCTGTGGCACTTCTACAGAAACTATAAGGGACCTAGGGATCTTTATCTCATCCTAAGTATAGGAAAGCTAATATCCTCTTCCCTGAAACTGCCACTTCTTTTTAATAGTAAACAGTGTCTTGCTTTCCTTGTTCCCTAAATTCTCAACAATAGAATTTTCTTTTCCCTTTGAAGAGAATAACTTCTTCTTATGGGTGAGTCATTGACCTTTATGGTAAGGAATTTTCCTGAATTTCTTTTATGCGTGTGTGTGCGTGTGTTATGTGTGTGCGTGTGTGCGTGTGTGTATGGTTAAGAAGGGATCTAGAATGGAGAATCTCAGATGCCTACCTAGTTGGGGTTTGAGCCGGGTCTTCCTGACTCCACAGTCCAAGCTTTGCCATCAAGCTGCACATTTTGGCAGTGTTTACTTACTCTGCAGGCTGCTACTATGTGAGAAGCTTCATGCTATGCTCTGGGGATGAAAAGAAGAATAAGGCACCACCCTTCCCTGAAAGGTGCTCCAGTCTAGAGAGAAACAGAAACATGAATAAACAGTTGTACAGTGGGTGTACACATGCGGCAGTGCGCTATGATCAGGCAGGGACATGACAGGGCAGAGCGAGCAGTATCTAATGTGTCTGCTAAGTTGGAGAACATTGTATGGAAAAAGCTCCTTGTTTCTAGTGAGTTTTCTGAGAAATTCTTCATGTTTTTGTCAGAAAGTATGCATCTCCTCCCGGTGTCCCTCCACCAGGCTGTGAGAAAGTGGCATTTACTCTATGGCCCAACTGTGTGCACCTGTCGTGTACCAATGCAGTCAACGCAATGAAAACTCCCACAGACCCAAGTAGTGACTGATGTCACTGGAAAACTTAGGAGACCTTAACAAATAGCAACTGATGATTTTTGAGTGCCACATGCCTTCATGTCACACTACTGAATCCTCACAATGGGCTTGTTGAGGGTACTAAAGAATCTGAGAATCAGAGCAGTTAAGTAACATTTCTTTCAGTTTCTCCAAGGTCAGGTGCTGATGTGTTGCATCCTATATTCCAACCCAGAGCTGCCTGACTTCAGATTTCTTGCTCTGTTCCCTCTTCCCCCAAATTTCTCCTTAGAATAATAAAGGCAAAATATGACTGTTTTTACACGTGGGTTAAATGCTCTTTGTGAGTGATGGAGGACTTGGGCAGTCTCTCTCCAGCCATGGTACATCCTTCTTTGCTCTAGCTCTAGGGTGTTATGATAGTCTTCTGCTGATGTTAAGAAAATTCTACTTTCGGGGCGAGCAGGAGGTGGTAGCTTCATTTCCTCAAGGTGCTTTGAGCATCTTAGCAGATCCCCAGCTTATCTTCCCTATGGAAGGAAGAAAGCCAAAGATGTCATCAGGGTGCTAAGACTAGCCTATATTTATTGAGACCATGCCTCAGGGGTATTTTAGACAAAATAAGCTCATACCAGAGGATTTTTCATGAGCAGAATCTAGGTTAAGAAACTTCACAGGCTAGTCTGTATAGACTGATATCAACTTTCCCATTAAGTAGGGCAGACTAAATTACTGTTTAAGAATTTGATGATGGATGAAGAAGCGATATAGAAGTGACACTGTCCTGCATTTGTGATGGTGACATTAACAAATCCTTTTCCTTTGTGATGTGAGAGTAATGGGCATCCTAAAGAGAAAGAGAGATCTTTTCTTTTGAATGTATGCATATGTGTTATGCTTTTTTTTCACCCCTTAAGTATGTCACTGTGAGAGGAATCCAAAGGAAGCTATCATCAAAATTAAATTCTAAGCTAAGACCAGTGACCGTAGTGAACATGCCCAGAAGATTGGTCTAGAATAGGAGACGAAGGCCATATCAACTCCATGAAGTTTTAGCTTCTGTACAAGTGACACAGACACAACCATTTCATTGGGGTATAAAATGCTCTTCTATTGTCATAGGAATCACCAAGTGGCAGCATGTTTTATTAACATACTTTACTAATACGAAAGTTGCAACTGAAAGTTCAAAAACTATGTGTTGAAGAACAGATTCCTGGGATGCGTCAGGCATCTGTCCCATTCAGTGAACAGGCCTTGGAACAGATGTCTCAAATTTCTTCAAATCCAGAACATGCTGTCCAATTTTTTTTAGTGGTAAACATACTTTTTTTCCTTTTTGTCACCGCTCACCAAAGTATTATATTTAATGCATAAAATATGTAAATTCTTAAAGCATCATTTTGCTCTTTAGTGAGTTTAGATATTACAAAACGGTTTAATTATAAAAACAGACAGACCTAGTCCTGGGACCTGTGCAGCTAGAAATAAATGTGCAATCAAAACTGCAATTACCTGCAGAATTTAGTGTAAACAGATCAGCAATCACATAACAAACACAGGCTAGTTTGCATTCTGATATGAATACAGTTAGATCCAAAGCAATTTTCCTTTATTTATCTTAGCTGCTCAGCATAAATAAAGCAAGGGCATTGAAGCAATTAGCATAATTAGAGTATCGTGGTCAGGCCCTGTGTGATTTCAAGAGACGTTTCACTTTAGAATTCTTTTTCCCACACAAGAGTTTCCCTGAGCCACTAAAATATCGCTTTGGGCATTTTTGTATTTCAAATTTGCAAGTTGTCAGTTTGAAAAACCCTTGACACATGGATGTGAAAGCATCTCACAGACAGCCACAGAAGGTATACCCTCAGCTTTTCATTACTAAGGAGCTGGGGAATTTCCTTTTTCAGCTCTTTCTCCTACTTGACGTTTAACCCTAGAAATGTCAGTCTTAATTGTTTCCATTGCCATCAATGTGGGTCCAAGGGTTAAAGACAACTTGTCCCACCCTCAAAATAAAATTTGAAAAATAGGGAATGAGGGGGTGGGGAAAAGGAGAGGTTATATCATGATGATAACTTAGCTGTTGCTAAAAAATCAGTGGCTCCATCAACCAGCTGGCTGCTACTGACCAGACTTTTGGTAGCTGCAAATAACAAGGTGGAGACCAGACTGGGGAGAGAAGCCTCACATGGGTTCCTCACCCAATGCTCTGCAAGAATGGGAAATATCTCAGTGTGGGAAAACAGGGACACCAACTAATAGATGATTATCAGATTGGTCCAACAGCAACACAAACAGAAGATGAGGATTCTTATTGTTGTTTCATTTTTTTTTTAATCCTCTTGTGCATGTAAAAATGTTTAAGAAAGGCTACCTACTGGCTGGGAGGAAGAAGGGGCTGGCCTTGGACTATTATGTATAGAATAGATCTCAGACCAGTCAGGGCATGTTTGAATATGAAAATAGGTTGTGCTTCTATTATTTTTTTTAATTTTCAAAATAAACATACAGTAAGAGCAAATCTTTTTATGTGAACTTCTACAAAGTTTAGCATGTGTTAAAATTCACATACTCACCAACACAATCAGAATACAAAAAACCGCCATCACCCCAAAAAACTGCCTTGTCATGTCCCATCATAACAACCTTATTCCAACCCCTGTCAACCGCAGATTTGTTCTGTTTTACTATAGGTTTGTTTTTATGAAAATGTTGTATAAATGGCATAAGAAAATGTGGAATCTTTTGAGATGGCTTCCTTTACTCAACATAATGGACTCCAGATTCATATCATTGATGAATGGTATTCCAATATACAGCTGTACCACAGTTTGTTTATCCATTCAACCACTGGGGGCATTGGGCCTGTTTCAGTGTTGTGCATTGATGAATAGAATTTCTGAAAGCATTCATGAAGAGGTGTTTGTGTGAACATATCTTTACCTTTTTCTAGAGTAAATACCTAAGGGTAGGATTCTGGGTCACATGGTAAGTTTCTAAGAAACTGCCAAGGAATTTCCCAGAATGGCTGTACTTTTTTTGTATTCCCAGCAACAATGTTGTTCTACAGCCTTGTCAGCACTTGGAATTGTCAGCTTTTTTAAAATTTAGCCATTCTAATAAATGGTATATAACATCTCATTATCTTGTGAATGACTAGCCATCTTTTTACTGTGTCTTCTTGAAAGAAGTGTTGGCTACTCAAATCTCTTGGCTATTATATATAATTGGGCTGTTTTCTGCTTTCATTATCTATCTTTGCAAATTTTAGAAAACTTTAGCCATGGTTCTAGTTCCCAGTTATCTTTGCTAAGGCAGGCCCCTTCGTGGGCTCAGTGATGGCCAATACAAATCACAAATTTTATCTCAGACCCAAAGCTCCAGGTGAATAGGATGAATAAAAAGGAAAAATCACTGTACAATAAATAAACCCACTGACTTTTGGATCTTAGAGTCTTTTTAAAGTTTTGCTTATTTTTGGAAGAAAACATTGGGCCTAGAATTGTTTTCTTTTTTCTTTGGTCTCTCAAGCTTCTGTCCCAGATGTAGCCACCTTTACTATTGACTTCAGGTTGAACATTCTTTGCTTTCTGAGGAAATGTACAACCAATCTAGGTGATTTACCTGTGTCAAGTCACTTAATCCTTTGAGGATAGGTGTTAGCTCTGTTTCATGAATGGAAAACCCAACTTCAGAGAAAGGGGATGTCTTGTCCAATCTCAGAGGCCTCACAAGTAGCTAAACCCAAGCTTTGAACCCAGGTCTCTCCATCTCTGGACTTTCTCTCTATGCAGCCAGCTGCTTAGTAACCACAAACCTAAGACAAATGAAGTTAATTTCCTAAGATCCTAAAGTCCCTGCTATCCATAGACTATAAAGCAGACATCATTGTCTTCCTTTCCTTTGAAAAATTATTTTATGATAGCATAGCAAACTTTCTTCCTACAAACAGAATGATAAGGTAAGGTCTCATTGTATTTCAGGAAAGGAAGTGGTTGCCTTTTTCTAAGGGCTTCCAGATTTTGTTGGTCCCTCATCCTAGAAAACCATGTTTATACTTTAAAGTGGGCTCTAAAAATGATATTGAGCTATTGGTAAAATTATCGTTCAAAGGGTATGGTTTTAATGCAGAACCTCAGAAATTTATCAAATAGCATTTCTTAACTCTTTAAGAGTTAAAAAGAACCAAGATAAAAAATATGACTGTAAACATTGAAAATTACAGAAAAGAAACATTTTGATTTTCCCATAGTGATACATGGCTTCTTTGGAAAGAAATCCAGGAGCCATAAAACACTGACAGAGGTGATCAAAGTTTTTAACTATGCAAACAAAAGACACCTTGAATAAAGTTAGAAAACAAGTTACAGAGTGATAGAAAATATTTATAGCATGTAAAACAAAGGATCAATATCCAAACTATACAAAGGATCCAGCAATTCATGAGGACAAACATTCAGTTAGAACATAGACAAAGGACATAAATGATAATGTCACCCAAAAGCAGAAAATACCAATGGAGACATGAGAAGACTGCACATTAAAAACAACGAGGGAACCTTTTGCCTCACAGATTAGCCAAGATTTAAAAGACTGATTACATCAAATACTAGTGAGAATGTAGAAAAATTGACAGTCCCCTGAGTTCTTATAGGAATGTATGGGTCTAACATTTTCTAGGGGACACTTGGACAAAAATAGGACAAGTTGGCTACATCTATCAGATTTGACTGAGTAATTCTACTTTGAAGACTACTACACTATAGAAGCATTAGAGTGAATTTTTAGCATTACCTATGATTGGCCCAAATTTTGAAACCACTTTTAATTAGGGGAATGATTTTTCCTATTATGGTATACGGTACTATGTAGGGGGAAAATGTGATAATCCTATATGTGTGGTGACTGAAAAGATATCCAAGACCTATTGTTACATTAAAAAAAAAAAGCAAGTGAGGGGCTGGGGCTATAGCTCAGTGGTAAAGAGCTTGCCTAGCATGTATGAGGCACTGAGTTTGATCCTCAGCACCACATAAAAATAAAGATACTGTGTGTTCATCTACCACTAAAAAAAAAAATTAAAAAGCAAGATAGAGAATTTATATATTTATATATAATATATATGTGTCTCATATATACATATATATAACAAGTATTTAAATATTTAACAAACGGACCAGTATTTCCCATTATATCCTATTTGATTGCATTATGATTTTTATAATAAATTCTTTACTTTAAAAATGTTACCAAATCTTGTCAACATTTTATTCAATCAACTAGACACCATGAAAAGAATATCTGCTTATTTTATTTTATCCAGGGTCATAATCTAATATAAAATCTACAGGGAGAATTTATAGCCCTCCTGCTGTTATTGGCTGGTATAACCAAATTAATAAGAACACTTGGCAAATGTCTGCTGTGTGTGGTACTTACTGTTTCACAGACCAGTAGAAAATGTACTAGTTCTATATAAGAGCCATGGCATGCTGAAAGCATCAAAGCAACAGCTAGAGAAAAGCTAGTTAACCCTAATTCCAGAATGGGAGATTTGTCTCCTGCCCTGGAACCCATCCTGAAAATGATAAACAGTATATTCCTTTATATTAGGAGTCAGGGTTTTGTGGCCAAATCCCTTTAATAACGTATTTGCTAGGAGCTGGGTTTTGTGGAAACGTGTGAAGAAAGTCAGAAGTGTGACTAGAATATAGTTTTGAGTAGACAAGTGTTTCCAAGCCATGGAAATGGCTTCTTACTCGTCGTTTTTCTAGTAAGAAATCCACAGTAATATGTGATGGGAAAGTGCCCACTGCCTCCTGCGTATGGAGACTTGGAATCATTTGTTAAGTTTCTTCTTCATATGATCTCCACGTGGTCATTTCATCTCTTCTTTCCTATGAAACTATGCATTCTTCTTTCTGAAAATAAATAAATAAAAGGTGTCTGGAGTGTCTACTACAACTTCACAGTGAGCTCTCTGATGAGATCTGGGGTGGGGAGGTTCTGAGCATGAACTCTGGCAGCCACACTTCACAGAGTGACTCTAGCTTAGCACAGCAGGTGCAGGAATCCCTGCTGTGTGGGAATGGAGCCCCTCAGCTCTAGGAAAGTTCTCTTTCCAGGACCTCTACTGTAGCTATTTTAAAGCCACAGGACACAGTGCTCATCATAAGATGAGCATGTTAGCAAGAAGCAGGAGCAATAGAACTTGCTGTTATTCTCAGAAGATTTGATCAAAGATTTCAAGAAGAACTAAAATAGAGGAAAATGTTCTTTTTCTTCATAGAGAGATGCCGTTCGAACCTTTGTGATAGAACAAACAAAACCAAATGCAGTATTTACTCAAATTCTATATTGGGAAATATATCATCAGTCACAAAAATCAGCTCGTATGCATTTATGAAAAGAAATCTGGATGGGGACTTCACAGTAAATTTGGAATCTCTCTCTCTCTTTTTTTTTTTCCTGTCACTCTAGTGCAGTCTCTTTAGAGATATCCCTTTCAAGATGGGCTCAAATTTATTTGACTAAAGACTAGCATGAAGTCAGTGTTATAAGAAGCAGTAAAATGATGCTTGAGTGTAACTGATGTTAGAACAGGCACAGAGCAGATGCAAAGCTGGCAAACTTTTGGTTGAATAACTTCTGTAACAGTCTGTAGAGTAGAATCATATGGAGAGTCTTTTTAAATTGTGCGTCTCTAAACTGTAAATTTCATGGGAATATAGACTCTGTCTAGTTCACCGCTAACTTCAGCTCCTAGCACTGAAGGCAGTGCCTAACACATAGTAGTTGCTCGATAAATACCTAGTGAGCTAATCAATTGATTAACCTGTTCATCAGAACATTAATTTATCTGTGAATTATGCATGACTTGTTTTCCTATTTTTGCTTATTTCTTATTTTCTTTTTCTGCAATGAATATGCATTACTCATTTCTTTTAAAGGTGCATTTGCCATTTTTAAAGGTCCCTGGAATCCATTTAAATTTTTGTGTGTTTAATTAATAACAAATCTGCTCTTTTATTTACAAAAATCTGCTTATTTTGGACATACAACTTGGGTTATTTTTCTACCAGTGTTGATAAATTTGAACTGATCCAACCACACTTGCTGTCCTGTCTCCTTGTGACTGATAGTATGTGTTTATAGGCCAATTGGTTAGGTTTAGGAACAGAGTGAAACCACTGGAGTGAGACCTTGGCCACGTTACGTGAATTCTCTAAACTGCTGAGCTAACCCCACTAGTGCTGATGAGAGTTTGTAATTAGAACTGAGGTTAGCAGAACTGAGTTTTTCCTCTTCAGCTCCTGCTTCAGTTCCATACCAGTGTTGAACCCTAAGATATATTTGTTTCCTAAATATGTAAAATGGATACAATGATACATCTTTTGGGATTATAATAATATTAATTTCCCATTTATAATTTTTAAAACTTCAGTTTTAAAACTTCAGTGATATGCTCAACAAACCTATAGTTATTATTATTATTTATTTTGAAACTTTTTTTACAATGTTTTTTAAGAATATCTTGATTTTCTATATGTAATGGGGTAATAATCATAAACTGTAGAGGAATAGAGTCATAATTTATGAGTGTATAGAGTGCTAGATTGTATTTTTTTCCCAATGAAATGCAGAGATAGAGAAATATTATCATGATTTGTGTTACAACACTGGAGTCAGAACTAATCCTAAGGAGTGTTTTCTCAGGTTGATGCATGGGCTTTAGCTATGCAGTTCCCATCAGCATTAATGGGGGCTTCAAGGCTAAAGTGCCAAGGATAAAACTGAGACTATAATGCAAGGTTTGGAGATGTTGTCTATTTGGAAACTGGTTTTCATTGTTATTTTATGTGCCATTTTGTGCTTTTGGGGTTCCTGCTGTTACACTTTTAAAATTTCACTTTCGGATATGGTAAAGATAATGTTTCATAATAAATAAAAGATATAGCCAGGTTTTTCTATCTCTGCCAATAAAATGATCTAATGGATTAGAATTCCAACTAAAAGATAGGCCCAAAGGTTTGTCTAAGATATTTGATATGTGTTGCTCACACAATGTCTAGAAATTTCAGTTAACTTGTCTATTTGAAAAAGAAATTGGTGTACATTTTCCTGTCTATCCAATTACCAGTCTATTTTTTCCTGAGATATTTTCATACCTCAGTGATACAGCTATATTATGAAAAACAATGAAAGCCCTAGAACCATTTCACATGGCCATAATGAGCATGAATTGGAAATTAATATATCTGACAGGAATAGTGAGTAAATATGATGGTGAATATCTCCTCCTCCATGTAGACTGTGAATCTACCCTTGGAAGGAAAATTTAATCTTCTATGGCTAAAATAAATGAACATTTATGTCTCCTGCTTGCTTAAGATCAATAAATGAGTATATCTTGCCCACTTTAATTCTTCTGTTCCATGTTTAATCGTTGTGTATTTAACTGAGGCAGCTGCCCTAATTTAGGGCACATTAGAATGTGCCAACCAATTCACTTTTGAGGATTAAAATTAAACAAATTAGTGTTTCACTTTGACATGCTCAAACAGGAAGAATCTCCTAGGGTGTATTATTGTTAGTAGTAAAGTGGTAAATAGAGGTTTCATCGCAGGCATAAACTTTTAATTGGCTGGTTGTTTGAGAATATGGCTGGTTCATAGATTAATAGGCATTAATTGGAATTGTAGTTTCTTTATAGTCAAACCAAAGCCTCTTTGAATATTAAATCTGTATGTCTGTGAGATCATCAGCCTTATTTTAAAGTCTCATATTGAGAGAGCCATTATGGATGATGATAATGATGCTAAATGAACAGCATGGTAGAGAAAAATAAGCATAAAGGATCATGCAGATCTGATCAGACGTTATGGGCATTGCACTTCTCGTTCAGATAGACTAATTAATTCATCAACTTCTCAATTATACCCAACCCTCAGAACTCCACCATGAAGCCACTGCTGCCAGGAGAGAAGGGAACCACTTAACATTGGACAGGAAGAGCAGTGAACTCCTGCATAATTCTGGATGCCCATGCCAAGGCAAGCAGACTTTGAAGAGGCAAACACTACAGAGAAGGGCAAAAACTGGGGTGCAGCAGTCTATGGCCCCCAGAGCACAGGTGGCCTTAAAAGGTTGGACTAGCAGCTAGAGTCTTGAACTGGCCAGCTAACCTCAGTTCAGTTGTAATCTCAGTTATTTTTAATTATTTACAGAGCTTCAGGCATCCCTGCTTCTCCATGTAGCTTCAGGTTGTGGTGGTATAGGCCATAAGCTTGTGCAGACCACTTACACTTGATTACCAGTTAATGATTGAGTGACTCCCTTCTGTGTCATTTTGGGGAAAATTAAGAAAGAAATACTTAAAGTGGGAGAGACATCACATTAAAAAAAAAAGAAAGACTTATTATTATGTTTATATAGTATCACAGGTGGTTGCTAGTTGTCCTTATCACATTGAGTCCTCCTTTAAGGACCCTAGATAACTGACCCATGAGAGGCTTAATCTTAAAGGCTCTGATGGTTAGTGACCACCCCCAAATAATAACACCAGAAAATTTTGCTCAGAAGTATATGGTTAGAGTCAGGCCTTCTTCCTCCTGCTCTGTTGTGCCGTTAGCCCAGGAGAGCCCAAACCGAAACATAATAAAGCTCCAACATTCCTGCGTTCAGCATTTTACAAATCTCCCTGGAACAGGAGAGTAAATAATTTCTTAAACAGTTTGGCTCTTATAGTAGTCAGTCTTGGACAGCTGTCAACAGGAAACCCCAAGTCATCCAGTATTAAAATCTGCTGTCACAAAGGGACCTGTCACCTAAACCTTGACATAGGACCTGTGAGAATTTTTTTCTATTACTATTATTCAAAAGCACTGACAAGTATTTGGAAAAGATGGGGAAACCTAGGAGAGAGGAATTTTGTTTCTCCTAAATCTGCCTTTGGTTATTTGTTTACTTGAAGGCTTATTTAAAATGAAACCATTTTCTTTTAGTAACTTGAGAAACACCAACTAAGACTGTCCCCTGTAATGCTGTCTTAAGACAACTTAGCACTATTGCCCATAATAATTGGGAGACATTATACATGTGTATATATACATACATATATATTATATGTGTGTGTGTATAAATCTCTTTGAGCCTTACCCACCCCCAACAGTCTGTAATTGAAAAGCTTGTCATAGATTTGCACAGGATCATAGGATTTCCATGACAAAGTATTTGTGATTTTTATCTATATTTGATCTTGGGTTGTTTACTATTTTCCTCATGCAGGCAGCCTCTCAAGCATCATCTAGTTGACTCTTACTCTTCGTGTGTCCTGCAGAGGGAGGGGAATCAATGAAGCAGTTTGCTCTTAGAGGGGTGGGGTCCGTGAGGGAGAAGGTTGTCCTCTGAGTCGTTGCTGGCTCCTTCATGCAGATTCTCAACACTGCTCTGTACAGGGGTAGAATCCTTTGCAAACAGAGGTCCCAACCTGTTTGCTCAAGCAGATCCCCTTTCAGAAGAAGGAAGAACATGTCTGGAGCCATAGCTGGAGAAGTGAAGGGCAGGGTTGAGGGCAGGAGTTTTTTGATCACTACTGAAATTGGAGCAATATGAACCTGAACTCTTGAGAGGGAGGTGATGTGGTCTCCAAGAAGGCAATTAAGCAGACAAGAAGTGTGGGAATTAGGGATCAAAACTGTGAGGCGAATGGGTTGAGTGGTCTTAGACAAGTTACATTTAACCTCAGTGCTTCATTTCCCTTATATCAAGAGGAGTCTGTTAGAATTAATTAATTTTGCTGGGTGCTTTGAGATCCACTGATGAAAGCAGTGTGGAAAGGTTTTGTGTTGTGATTATTCATGTTTCTAGAAAAAGGAAAGACTTTCCATTAAAAAAAAAAAAAAAAAAAAAAGCCCATAGTAAGAAAGAGGTGAAGGTAACCTGTTGGCTTTATCAACCAAGTGTTCACACATGCTTCATTCAAACCCTGTATCAGCCCTCTAAGCAGAAAGGCTTTGTCTATTGTGGATATTCTCTTTGGGCCTGAGTTTCCAATAATTTTGTTCTCACTTTACAGTTATTTTGTAATATTTTGCAGGTGGCTAATGTCCCTGTCTGGGGGTTGTCTTTGGTTGTCTATTTTTTTTAGACTGTCCCTCGCTGTAACATTGCTGGGCTAAGTCCCCTGAACTTCTCCAAAGTTCCCACAATTTGACCTTTGAGTAGAGAAAGACTGCTTTTTGTGAGGCTGACCAGAAATGTAGCCTCACGCTTTACAGTGTCTCTTTTTTTTTTTTTTCCTAAGAGCAGGACAAAAATTTCCAAGTTCTGTATATTTGCTTATAAATACACAACTCAGCTGTGTTCCCATCCTTTGTGTCAACATGAAAATTCCCTTGTTCTATATTTAGCTTGAATAATTACCAAACTGTTTGTAATTAGAACGTGAGGATGTGACCTCACAGCAATTTTTTCATTTCCTTTCTCTGTATTTAATACATTTCAGAAACTGAAAATACCAAATCTCTGTACTTTTTTTTTCCTTTTTTTTTTGATGCTTATCAGTAATGGAAACATTGCAAAACAATCAGCCCAATACCTATGCTTTGTTCATTTATTGCCTTCTCTGAAGATAAATTGACTGTACTCAACTCTCTTCAGCATTTTTCTTCACCTAGATATTATTGCCTTGTGCAGCCACCCCAAGGTGACTGTTATCACTTAATTAAATCCTTGCACGCTGGGAAGAAAAAACAACATTGTTCCTTCATAACCCCAAGGAGCCTATTTTTAAGCCACTAAGCCTTTTCCCTGTTTTATTAACTTATTCCTGGCTACAACAAGACATACTTTTGTTGATGAGCAAAAGGTTGTATTAGCTTTTTATTTTCTGGGTAAACTTATCTATTCTCAGGGAAGAGGGAAAAAAAACGAATGGACATTACAAGAGAAGGGGAAAAAATGGGGTCTCTTCAACCTCCCTGATTCTAGTAAAGGTCTCTGTAAACACTGAGCTGGAAACTAGAAGCAGGGGGATTCAGGAAAGGGAATGAGAAAATAAAATGTAAACATAAAATGGGAACAAGACCGAAAGTGAAATGATGTGCCTGTCTATTGGGGGAAGCTCCAGGCGAAGGGGACACCACTTTCAAGCTAGGGAAACCAGCATCGAAGCGGATTTTTTTTTTTTTTTTTTTTTTGAAGAGGGATGATCTATTGGCACTCCTTTCATTCCTGCCTGGTGTAGCATCTTTTTATTAACCTTTTGTTTAATGTGTTTATTTCCCCCCCCCCCAGAGTTTCTTCTTTACCTCGTGGTTTTAGGCATCCTTTATCAACCTATGCTATACCAAATTATCTTTCAAGGCATGGAAGAAATAATGTTGGGTATGTTTAGAAGTGTGTGTGTGTGTGTGTGTGTGTGTGTGTGTGTGTGTGTATGCATGTGTATGTATGTTTAACTGTGTGTTAGCATCAGGGATGCACAACTTGTACCTAGCAGAAAGTATAGCATTTGCCATCAAAAAGTTCACTTGCTGCAAAGGAAGTTATTTGTTCATGCATAGTAAATTATGTACCTTTTAGTTTGTTTCTAGTCCATTAAATCATGGGCCAGAAAAAGGGTTTGTCACTTCTAAAATTTGGACCCAAGCAAGCATATGTGTTTATTCATGATGCTAAATCATTTTACCACATGCCGTGTTCACCCACAGAGTAAATGCTGCTCAAAACTGTAATATTGGCAAGAGCAGTTGATGCTGTGACAGGCTGGGGTTGGATAGAGACCTGGTTCTTAAATAGTTGGATAATTAAGATATCTGAACCATCACTGATCACTGCCCGCAAGTTACACACTTCTCAGCTTTACACTCAGAACACACAAGTGTAAGAGCTGGCACGCTGTCTATTGAGACAGTGCAAGATTTTCAAAGGCTCGGTCTCCCTGTCTCTAAAATGGGAAAAGCACACATACCTCTAGGAGATGTGTGAATGAGCCAGTGATGCCTGTGAAGAATCCTGTAACCAAGAGGCCATCTGTACAAATACCAGGCATGTTTTCTTGCCTGGTGCCTAAGACACTCCAGTGCCCCCTTGGAGTGACTTGAGAGTCATCATGCATGGCCTTCTTGGATTTGGGTCAGATCTGCGGTGGTGTCCAACTTGCCAGCTAAGTGAATGCCTGTGTGCGGTGTATTTCTGCCCACCCTCTGAAGTGGATTGGTTTAACTTTGTGCTCTGCAGGTTAATTTCCTTTCCTTCAGAATAGCCTTAGAAATATCTTACTGAGACAGGGTAGAGCCCCTCTCAGACCGTGCCCTTTGTAGCAGCCACTCATTTGACTTTCCCCCTGACCTTTGCTTGCCTGAAGAGTTTGCTTGGGGTCATGAAGAAGTTAGGTCATACACACACACACACACACACACACACACACACACACACTCACACACATTTACGTTCAGATTCCCGCTTTGCCAGCCAGAAACTCCCCAGGGTCCCCCCCACCCACACAATCTCAGAACAGAATATAGAGTCATAAAGTGAAATATCATTTAGCATCTGTCTCTCTCTCTTAAAACACACAGTGAAGTTCGGCCAGGGTTGTTCTTAAGCAGTCCTCACCAGCATCTCCCTTTGAGATTGCCAAATTAGGAGGGAGCACAACTTTTCTCACTCACACCCATTTCCACTCTGAACAGTCCTGTCACTTCTTCAGGACCTTTCCCACCTAAATTCTGCACACTTGCACTTGAGGCAGAAAAACGGCCAGCTGCCAGACTTTGCACAGGGGCCTCGCGTGCGTTCACATCGCCCCTCAGGCTCCTTCGGTCTGAAAATCCAGTCCATGTAACTGTTTCTTAAGTTTTATTTTTCAATCACCTAATCATTTCTTTTTTCAGCTCTCTTTTAACCTTTTCTAAATTCTTCTTTTCGTAAAGTGGCAATCCCCAGAACAATTTATTTAAGATTCAAACAGTGATGAATTTAAAGGAAAATTAAGTTATGAGTCTAAAATCCCAGCATTAGTGGCTTCCATTTACTGGCATTTTGAATGAAAAATATTGTGTTGATCAAGTGCACCACGTATACAAAGAACTGATGGCACATACACCTACGCAAGCACTCGCGTGCACATTCACAGCGCTCACCTGCAAGGTGGGAGAGAGGTGCGGCTTTCTGCAGAAGCACAGACAAGGGATGCTCCCTCGGATGCCATGACCTCTCTTGCTAAGCATGAGGCAGCCAGCAGCCTGGAAGTTGCTTGCTACCTCTGAGTACAGGTGTTATTCGAAGGTAAACAATTGGACTTGAGCAAAATTGTCCAGTGGATGAAAGGATTCCGTGTCAGGTGTTTTCTGTTCTCTTTGCTCACCACCCCAGACATGCCCCCTGTCCCCACACTGACGAACATGCAGGCCAGCACCATGTACCTGCAGAACATGCTACTGAGGTAAAGCATGCTGACAGAAAGAGAACCTCTATTGAGAAGTGGCTCTCTCCTGTCCTTATCTTCTCCTGCATCCTCACTGTCCCCTTTCTCATTAGGAGTACAGCTGAATTTGAGGAAGCTTAAGAGGGACTCCCCTCTGACCCATACCCACTTTCACTTGCTTCCAATTTTACCTGAAGAGGGGACAGTGGCAACAATACAGAATTAGCTTGAAACAATTACCATATTCATACATTTAGTAGAAACTTACTGTTAAAAATATTATCACTATTATCTTCATTATTTCAATACCTAGAACTTCTCCCATTCTTTCTTAAAATACTTTATAGGTTTTTGTATCAGCCTGAATCACTATTCAAATGCAAGTAATTATTCTGAGACTATTATATATCTATTTCCAGTATCTATGGTAAAGATACTAAAAAATTACTTTCCTATATATTTGCCATGGTGTTTTTCATCAAATGTATATTATGTTGGTTAAAGGGGGAGAGTTGCCTCAGAATCAACCTTTGTAAAACAGTGCGTGCACCTGTGCAATGGGGTCTACCCAGTAGATTACAATCTACCAATGTATGCCTTAATCACATTTCTCAGACTGTCAAGTCTTGCTTGTTTGGCTGAGATCTCAGTTAGACAGGAAACCAACCATCTCCCTGTCTCATCTCTGCTCTGGACATCAACCCAGAGCACCAGGATTCTGTCCTCTGCTCCTGAGAACTCACATCTGTAGAGGACTAGATGATAGTTCTTTGATATCAAAAACTCAAGAATCTCTGCCATGTGGTTCAAGTCCACAGAGTTGATGATACTACACACTGTGTAGAAGCCTTAATTTCAGGCCCTGCTCTGCATTACTGTCTGATGCTAGTTTCTCATCTCATGGAGGGACATGAGAACACACATCAGAGACAGGGAATGAGGATCCAATGGGTTGGTGCATGCAAAGTTTTCCTCTCAGGGTTCAATGCAGAAACCAACATTGTTACTTTTCCATGTTAAGATTGTTATTGTTTAAAATCCTTTTGTGATTTGGAGCATATTTAAATACATGCACCATATATGTGAGGTATGAATTAAATTGTATTCTCCCCAAATTCCTATATTAAAATTCTAATCCTGAATGGGACTATATGGAAATAAAAGTTTTAAAAAGCTATTAAGGTTAAATGAGATCACACAGCTGAGGCTCTAATCTGATAGGATTGGAAGAGCCCTTACCAGCAGCTAAGCCCTACCAGCATCTTGATTTTGTATTTTTCAGTCTTCAGACTATGAGAAAATAAAATTTCTATTGTTTAAGCTCCCCAGTCTTTTTATGGTCTGTGGTATTGTGTTATGACAGCCTGAGTGGACTAAGAAAATGAGAATGTGTTTGTGGTACACACACACACAAAAAAAAAAAAAAAAAAACACTTTTTTTTCCTATTTTTATGTCTTTTTTCCTTTTCATCTTTTTATTGACATTAATTTCCTACCCTTTGTAAATTTCCTTAATGTATCTCTTTATGATGATCTCTGCCATTCCTCAAAGTAAGTGAATAGTCTTTTTCTCCCTTAAAACAGTCTCTGTTTACTAAACTTTTGTGTGTTAAAGTTTTAAAGGGAAGTGTTTATGACTAGGTTGAAACCTTATTTCAGCCATGAATTTTGAATCATTTTCTGGCTTGTACCTTTATTCTCAAATGTAACTGATTTAGTTTAACTGTCCTTAGTAGATTATCCTACTTCCTCCAAGTTTTTTTCTCCTTATGAGCAAGTAAAACCCACTTAGCAAACACTCTTCCCAAATCAGGATCCCAAGTCAAATAATAGTCAGTGCAAGTACTATTGGTTATATACCTGCTGTTATATACCTGGCACTTTCCATGGCTAACTCTAATCATTTCAACAATTCTATTGACTAGAATAAATAATGTATAGATATTTTTTATATTTTTGTATGAGAAAATAGTGAAGTTGTAATATTAGACTTCTAGTTCAGGTCGGTTTGAGTCCAAAGCCCATGTTTTCTGTTACATGACACTTTACTGACTCTTGAAAAAAATGTGAAGAGTTCTCATTTCAAAGCTGGGCATGGAATTTGTTCAACTCTGGCCACACAGTTTCCTTGGCCTCACCAAAGGAACCGAGGAGATGACACCATCATCGTTCTATTTGGTCTATCTTTGTCTCAAGTGTTACAGTGACTCTGAGTCTGATGAGGGTGTCACACCTCCCATGTTGAGGGGTGACTACAGAGTGACCACTCTAGTGACAGATCTGAGCACCATGAGCAATAGCCTCTGGCAGCGTAACCCTCTTGCTGAACAATGTTCAAGAACTGCAGCAAGTACTCTCTGGAAAAGCTACAGAATATGCTCCTTGCCATGATCACAGCCGTGGCAGGCTGCACTCACTGGCTCATCTGCCTAATCCATCGCTTCCTCCTCCTTCAATCATCTTCTTTTGGGGGGTTCCTATAAGGCTGACTCTGAAAGTCTTCTCTCTTTTGCCTGTTAACCAGGCCAGGAATCTGGCCTTGTACCTCAGGTACCTCCAGTGTCTAGCCTAGGACTAGCATTAGATTTAGATTCCTTTTTTCCTGGAAGGATCCTGAGCAGAGATATGAAAGGATCGATAGCTTATCTTCAAACCACTTCAGCTATTTACTGTCAACAATGCTGTTGTCAACTGACCTAAGCAAAAAACTAAGGAGGAGGGTCCTAATATCTCAGCCTTAATTTTTTTCCTAAAATTTCCTGGGTAACTTCCTTAATCCACCATTCTCTTGTGTGTGTTTCAGTTACACCAAAAGATTTATCTTTGAAGAAGCAAGCATAAATGATTTGCAGCAGATCTGGTAGATTTTACTCTATGTAGTAAGCTATTAGGGACAAGGACGTTCATCCTATTCAATATGACGACTGTATATCATGTCATCTTTTAGAAAATTTTAGCTGTGATAATACAGTTTACTGTGTTGAGGGGCCCAATGTAAGTAAGAATCATCTTTTGGAAAGCTGTGAAGGAATATGTTTCCTTTGCTCATGGCCTATGAGGATGTGTTAATTATACCTTGCTGAGCTCATGGGAAAGAATTAGACTCATTGCATTATTATAGAGTACTGAGAATAAGGCTATCACTATTACACCATCCTTGCCTTACCAGCTCATGAGGAGTTAAGGATGTTGATAAACTCTGGAGACCTTTGCCAATGTATAATATATGGGATCTTCCTAATGGATCATGCCTGCTATTTAGTAAAGGACAAAATAATCTTGGCCAACACTCATGAAGATGGCAAGAATGAACCAAATAAGGGGGGAGAGGGGATAAAAATCTGGTTGAGAGGAGCAGCAAATGTCTTAAGCGAGGGCAGTTACCTGTAATGAGAGTGGAAGGAGCATACAGAAAATGATAAAGGCTTAAGGTTCTGTTTGTAAAACCCTTAATATATTTTTTATTTGCCTTGGAATAAAAGTCTTCCATTAAGGCTCAGAGGCCAATTTGAGTCTTTAGGGGCTCAATCCTTTAGGGGAAGTCACTCTCCTGCCTGTGAGAGCTGAAGAGCATTTAAGTAGAAATTAAAGTAGGTCATCCTATTACTAAGGAGAAGCCCCCAAGCAAGACAATAAAACAAATCTTGCTTGTTGGAAAAGGTCAAAGCTAGAATGAACAAATCTCATTGGAGGCAAAAAGAATTTGTCCCCAATATGAAGCCATACAAAATATACAGAAAAGACTATGCAAATTCAGAGCCATTCTTGGTTTTCAAAATTCATCAGTGATCATTAAACACCCATGAGCCAAATGCAAAAACATTTTAAGAATTATTTTTGCCATCCAGGGTTCACATACAAAGACCTTCAGAGCAGGATTTGTGGGAACACTGGCTGTGAAGGATGATCCACACATTGCCACCACATCATCCCTATAGCCCTTGCCCTCTGTCTCACTATGTGGATGAATGCAATTTTTTAAAAAAAGGCTAAAAGAGAAGAGGAAATAAAAGAAAAGAAAAATATGAGAAGGGGGCTGAAATGAGCACATAGAAATAGCGTAGAAGCTGTCAATTCCTAACCTGTCTCATGATTTCTTAAGTGATACCAACTGCCATTGTACTCACTTATTTCAGGGTATTGTCATTCATGAAATAGTTTGGTGTTTACTTAAGACTCGAGGTTATATCTAAGGAGCAGTTGCAATGGGGAGTCATCCTTCTTAAATTTTTGAGATTTCACTGAATATTTGCCTAATCCTGAAAACTTATATGAAAGTTTGTGTGGTAGATACAAGTAGAAATTTTCTTTTCTTCCTTTTTTTCTTTTGGGAAATGAATCATAGTGAATCATAGTTTCATTTTTATTCCTTCTATTTTAACATGCAGATAATTTTTTGGAGATTTCTTTTTTATTTCTTTTTTATTATTTGTTTATTCTAATCTATTATATACAATGGCGGAATGCAATTCATTTCATATTACACAAATAGAGCACAATTTTTCAAGTCACTGATTGTACACAAAGTATTTTCACACCATTCTTGTCTTCATACATATAGTTAATTTGATCATCTTATGGACTTGGGATTCAAGACAGCTAAGATAAATACTGTTCTGGTAATGAATATAAGTATTAGTTCATGTGCTCAGCTCTAAAAAGAAACTAGGCAGAGGGCCAAGTGAAAAATCAGAGTTGGAACTTAATCAATGTGCTTTGCCCCTTTATACCCTGTTGTTGGCAATTTGGATGCTTTTGACATATAGAAAGTTGAGAAAGACTAAGTGGGAGGTGTCAGCTGTGACTTAAGGTATTATTGGTAAATATGGTTGAGGCCAGTAAAATTCTGTAGACTAAATAGAATTTTAATAAGTCTAATAATCATTGAGAGGTGGACTGTCATTCATCAAACTCATTGAATGGTGGAATATGTTCATTTTCAAATTACTTTTGTTCTAACATATCTTTAGCTATTCAAGAAAAAAGAGTGTAAACGGATCATTGTGCACATTAGGTTTAGACTGAGACTATTGATTTAAGTTTTCTAGTGAGTGAGTTATCAATATGGCCAACTGCAAATTTCTTTTGGAATTACTGTGGATTGGCACATCAGTGTATTTGAATAGATCATGCATAACCTAGATTATTGTTACAGCAAATTCTTTGTATAATGTTATGACTGTTGTACAACTTCAGTAAACCACATGGTACTGAGTACTGAAAACATTTTATCTAGTGATTACTCAGGTGTATTAGGTGATAAGGGCTCTGTAGCAAAAGTAGATCTATGGCATTCTGTGGTGACCTGCCAAATAGCCCAAGACGAAATGCACAGTGAGCTAGACCTGTGCAGCAGGCTAACACCCTGAGCTGCTTAGGGAAAAAAATGGAGTAAAAAGATCTGCTGCTATTTGGCAGGTATCTTATTATCAATTCCACATCTCCAAATTTACTGGAGAATCCAGGCAAAAGGATAATGTGCATGATAGCATAGCACCCTATGACAGGAGGGGAAGGGAAAACTATATCTGGGAGATCACTGTTGATAATTCCTTCTGACTTTGGAAAATTACATGATGACATCATTAGCTCCATCATTGGTTCCAAATGATCCATTCCTGTATGGTAATTATAAGAGCATATGTGAGTACTTTTAGATATATTTATCTATAACAAAGTGTCTAGGCATCTCAAAATTTATAAAATAAATCTTTTGAAAAAAATTGAGCATTTAGTGATAATTCATATATTGAATATAATTTGTCTTTTGACACCCAGGATTGATTACTCTAGTAAATCCTTCAAGACAAAGTGGAATTTCACTTTTTCAAATATCTTTAAGCACAATCAGGCACCTATTTTAAAGAAAAAAAATAAAATCACAGTGATTATTTGACATATCAGTCAAATATTTAAGATAGAAATAATTGTGTCTGTCATTTCTGCTGCCTGATAAAGTAGGTTAAAAAGGCTTGACAGTGCTCAGCCCAGTCATTTCCATGGTTAAATATATTCCACATCTTTTTTCAGATAACATATCTAATTTTAGATTCAGGTAGTCATTTCATATTTTATCTTTGCAGTTAGTTATACATAGCTTCTTTATAGACAACTTCAGTCCCATGATTCTTATTAAAGTCATTGAAACTACTAGAAGAAAGTGTAGGAGAAAAGCTTCAGGACTTTGAAATTGTTGAAGAGTTGGGCAAGGATCAAGATCCCCAAAACAGAGGAAATAAAAGCAAAACTATATAGATGGGATTACATCAAAACTAAAAAGCTTCTGCACAGCAAAAAAAAGCAATCAAGAGTAAAGAGACAGGCTGCTGGGGTTGTGGCTCAGTGGTAGAGCACTCGCCTAGCACGTGCGAGGCTCTGGGTTCAATTCTCAGCACCACATAAAAATAAATTAATAAAAAATGAAGGTATTGTGTCTAATTACAACTAAAAAAATTCTTAAAAAAAGAATGAAGAGACAACCTACAGAATGGAAAAATTTGTAACCTATATATCTGATAAAGGGTTAATATTCAGGATGTATAAGGAACCAAAAACCATCTCAATAGTCAAAAAAAAACTCGATTAAAAACGGACCATAGACGTAAATAGACATTATCTCAAAAGAACATGTACAAATGACTAACAGATACACTAATCATTAGGAAAATGCAAACCAAAACCAAAATGAGATATAACCTTATTCCAGTAAGAATGGCTATTATCAAAAAGACAAAAGAAAACAAGTGCTGGTGAGAATGTGGAGAAAAGAGAACCTCACACACTGTTGGTGGGAATGTAAATTAGTACAGCCATAGCAGAACACAGTTTGGTGGTTCTTTGAAAAATTAAAAATAGAACTACCATATGGTCCAGCACTTCTACTACCTAGTCTATAGCCAAAGGAAATGAAATCAGCATGCCAAAGACACATCTGTACTTCCGTGTTTGTTTTTTTTCATCACAATGGCCAAGAAATGGAAACAGCCTAAGTGTACATCAGCTGTTGAATGGATAAAGAAATGTGGTGCACATACACATACGCTATTTAGCCACACAAAAAAAAGAATGAAATCCTGTCATTAGCAACAACTTGGATGAAACTGGAGATCATCATTGTTAAGTGCAATAAGCCAGGTGCTGCAAATCTAGTACCGCATGCTCTTGTTCATGTGTTTAATCTAAAAAAGTTGAACTCAAAGAAGTTGAGACTGGAATGGTGGTTACCAAAGGTTATGGAGAGCATGAGGGAGGGAGGAAGGTAGAAAGGTTGATAAGTGGGTCATAGTTAGAAGAAAGAAGCTCTGGTATGCAATTGCCCAATAGGGAGACAATAGATAACAACAATCTTCTATACATTTCAAAATGATAGAAGGAAGTATTTTGAATATTCACACCATAAAGAAATGATAAATGAGAAAATAGACATGTTTATCCCAATTTAAATATTATATATATTTAAAAATTATAGATATCCGTGGGGTGTTATGTGAGATATATATCACATATCACATAACACCCCACGGATATCTATAATTTTTATGTTTTTATTAGTTAAAAATACATTTTTAAAATTCATGGAGATTTTGATGAAGGCATCTTTTAATCCTGGAAATTCACAAAATACCCAATCTCTCTTCAGTGAAAGCATTGAATTATCTCCCAGTCAAGAGACTGTTGAAGTAGAATTAGAGGAAGGAAACTCCATTTTCATTGTTCATGTTTAAAAAACAATCAAGCAACATATTCACTTTAGTAAGCCAGTGAAAAGTACCAGAATTTCATTTTCTTCTTTACTAATATGCTCATCCCACATCCCACACTCTGGCTCAGGTCCTTCCATTCTGTTCCTGAGTTGGACTGAAGAGGCCAGGATCAATACAGCCAAGCACCACTGTGTTTTTAATTGTATAAATTTAAGCTGCCTTTTAATGTACACATAGCAAGTTTGGTCCTAGGAAATTTCAGATGCTAAATTGCTTCACTTTAGAGTTTCTCCAATGATCTCCTGTGACACTAGTTGTTCTGCTTTGAATATATGCAAGTATGTGAGGAAACAGTAAAAATCCATGACTTCTTATTCCTCCTGTGTGTTAAGTAGTCAAGCACATGGGATAAAAGCAGCAGCATTTCCTTGGAGCCTGAACAAGATGAGAGCCCTCTGGACAAGCAGTGAAGGCTGGTCCTCTCACCTACACTCCGCAGCCAACTGTGAAATGAAAGCAGAAGGTCAGCCAAGCACCCGAGAGCCAGGGCGAGCGCTAAACCAAGTTGTTTATCCTGAGCTCATTCAGGACCAGGCCCCAATTCCATCAGAATAATTGATTTTCCCATAAATGTGTATCTCTGCTTCATATGGAGCTAAATTCTGGAGCTAAGGCAGTGAAGCAACATAGCCTCTAAGCATTTGGAATGCACAGAAAACCAATATAAAGATTTCAATATTGTAAAATGTAGGACCCACAAGAGGTGCAATTACTCACAAAAGATTTCAGAAACAATTCTGAGCATTGTCGATTTTAGGAACCAAATGCAACTTTTTATTATTGGTCCATCATATTTATAGCATTATGTGGGTCTACTAAAAATTAATTATTAATTAGATGAATGATATGTAAAATAAAGAGCAGAGAGCTTAGCTACAATGATTTCCTGGAATTAACATAGAAGGTTTTCACAGCCAAAGCATTGTCCCCAACCAGAAATTTGAAACTATATTTGTAACAATCAAGTTCCTATCAGTTTAAATGTTTTTTTATGCCATTTCCCTAGAGATACAAATAAAATGTTCCTAGAAATGAAACTCACATGAATGTCCCAGATTAATATCTGAGGGTATCTAAATGGTCTCTTAATATGCTAAATTCATTACAGGGTTTCTTAATCATTGTTAGTACCCCTGACACAAACCTTTTCCCTAAAGGATACATGTGAAAAGCATTTATTATTTTCTCTTATAAGTCTGCATTTTAGTTACCTACTGCCCAGTAAACAGATTCATACTATAATCAGCCATAACAGAAGCATCAGTGTGACTTTACCTGACAACATCAACACATACTTTCTGGTAAACATAATTGTAAAATAAATTTCTATGAGATCTATCTTATTTTCACATTGAATTCTTTATACAACAGTATGTCTACTACCAGAGAGAGGTACAAAACAAATTCCTAAGTCTGAATGGAACAGGAAGTAAGATCAGTGTTCTGGTCAACTTGTGGTCTAGGGTTGTTGTACCAGCTGCCAGTTGGGAGGGTGGTTCTTATGCTTTAACTGTGGAGTATCCTGTCCACATGTGGAAATTAGGCTCTTCTTCAATTGCAGAGGAGTTTCTTCAAGGTCTGTTGGTCTTTTGACTGCATGTTTACCAAATCCAATAATTCATGCCTTTTCCAAATAAAAGCTAACATAGTAGAGATACAGAGCTGGGTGATAGCAGATAGGGGCCCTCACTATGGAAACTACCTTTGCCTTGGTTTTATAAATTTATTTTCCAACTTTGCTAATTTTCTTAGTCATGGATGAATTTTAAGAGAACAGCTTGGGAGTCAAGACCTTATATCATTCACCTGTGTGAAATCCAGGCTGTATAGGCCTGATGCATAGCAAGTACTCAACTGGTGTTTTCTGAAGCAACCAACAGGTGTTTCCTAAATAGAAAGAGCATGAGAATCACTTATGTGGAAAGAAATGCTGGAAGAAACAAAGATTTGGCACAGCTATGTCAGTGTGTAATAAGTAAAAGCCCCAGCAGTTAGTCTCAGCAGCAGGAGGAAAAGTTCAGAAAAAAAGTCTAATTTTTCTGAACCTCAGTTTCCTCATCAGTAAAGTGTAATTAAATAATACCTATCTTAGATATGACCTCAATAATTTGCTAACATATGTTATTTCCCTCCCTCTTCTCTGATAAAGGGGAGTGAACTTAGCATCGTTTACACATCCTATATGATAATGATAAATACATATTATGTATAATATATAGTAGCATATTTGGCATGTAATAGATAATAGAATATGTAATAACATATATGTAAAATGAAGGTCATGCCCTATTTTCTAGTAATCTACAGGATGTCAAAACATAGTTGTTATTTTCCTTTTTTTTTTTCTGTTATTTTATTTAATGCCAACAATTTGAAAGACACCTGGCACCCTGTGTGTCACCATGTGTCTCACCAAAGCAAAGCACGGACATTTTGGGGCCTTTCAGGAGCAAAGCAATGTACTGCTTATATTATTTCTGCCAAGGGGGAATTCCTCCTTTAACTTGAAACAACTCTGAATTCAAAGGGAGAGATGCACAATGAGGAATTAGTCCCTGGATTCTGACGGGGCTACCTTCCAGTTAATTAACATACCACATGTGCAAAAGGAGACGTTTTAATATTCTAATGAATATTTGTGCCTTGGAATAAATAGGAAGACTCCTCTCCGTGAGGTAAAAGGAGCTCATGAGCAGCGTGGTGGTCATTTATGCCCCAAGCAGAGCCCTAGTTCGCTGAGGACAAGTCATAGATAATGTGGGATCCAAAGTGCCGTCCCTGGTGGCTCAGAAGTATATGTGATTCTACCAAATACCACACACTATCTTTGTACCAGAAAAACCTGTTGTCCATTTGGCTGGATGTTCAAATCAAGAAATCTCCATCCCTCAAGGCTGGATGTAAGGCTCGAACTAGCATCCTACAGAAAAAAAAAAAAAAAGAAAAAAAAAAGGTCAGCACTTTGATACACAGCTCCCACAAAATGGAATTTTAATGAGCCGAAGCAAAACCTGAGCTCCTTGCTCAGAAAGCAGGTGTCTTTGTTCTTTTCATGTTTTAACATTTCACTAGCCTACCATGTCCCCTTTTATTCTGGTACCTCTCCTCTAAGAACTGAAGAGAAGCAGCCCATGCCTCTCTGAACAGTTTTTCTTACCTAAGATGTTTGAATTTTTGTGTTTTATAAAAATCTTAGGAAAGATGTTTTGAGGTGTCATGGTGTGTTCTGAAATTCTTTTTTAGTGGCATAGTAGTCAAATTTGACCTAACTAATCCTGTTTGGGGCTGTGATTGGGGAACATGTGGCTTTTGGCACATGATAATATGAACGCGTGCTATCCTGAGTGTTATTGATTTACTGGAAAGGCGGGGGGTGTGGGGAGACAGAAAGCTCAGGGAGAGTCAAAGAAGTCAAAGAAAAGCCCAAACCTTTGATGTTTGCTTTTACTCACTTGTCTAAGATTCCTCTTTCTGAAAATAAGGCTTTTGTTTCTGCACAGTGATGTATTGTTAAAAGTCAGATTGCAAAGCCAAAATTTGGGAAGCTTTTCCTTCCCCATAAACAGATACATCTGGGCATTTGGGGGCACAGTCCAGGTTCTCTGAAGTTTCTGAAAGTTCACATATATGTGCCCGAGCAGTACAGCATCACATTCTGAGTGCAGAGGGTGATACAGCATTTTAATATGCCTTATCAAAGTGTGATTGGATCCAAAGGCTAAGCATTGTAAGAAAAAAATGTTTTGATAACTCTTTTAACTGTCACCAAAACAGAGTAAAAAGCTATATATTAGAGCCCAGTCCACACTCCCCAGGCCAAGTTTCTTATGGTTCAAGGGCAGACAAGCTCATTCCCCATGCTGACCCATTGCTCAGCTGCTAGAGGCAATTTTCCCACAGAGCCTCTTATTATTGTTGTTGGTTGTAGCATTCATAAAATACTCATATCTAATATCTGACAAGCATAGTGCTCAAATTTATGCTCTGCTCTTATCCTAACAGAATTATGTAATAACAGTGAAGAACTTAGGGTTCAGAGGGAAAGTTGAGTGAGTCAGAGACTGTACTCAATTACACATGGGTATTTTCCCTACAGTCTGAGTCTAAATTAGAAGAACATCACAGATGCAAGGCACATTGGACAAGGAGCACATGCGTGCATTTAAATCATGTATATCTTACTTTTTTACTGATGTAATTGTGAAATATGTTCTTTTTGCATTCATAATTAGGGGGTGGAACAGATGGTGAAGGCTTAGTTTAAAATAATCTGTCATTAAAATAACCTAGCCTACTGGTAATTCTTCTCTCTAACTGGAGATAGGTCATAGGAAAAGAGTTTAGGGTGATTTTCCTCCCCCTCCTTTCTGCATTGGAATGTAAAAAAAAAAAAAAATGAACCACTAATTTCAGAATGGAGAATTGTCCCTGGGAGGGCACCATACTAGAATTTCACTCAGAAATTTGGCTGCAATGGAATATGCATAAAAAAGAAAGCAAAGACAAAACTCCGTTGACAAATATAAATCCATTTAGCACAATGCATTAAACATTAGTATACCTTCAATCATGCAGCTACAGTTAGTTTCATACCCTGCAAGGAAATAACCTCATCATTTGACAAACACCGTTAAAAGCATTCAGCTTTTGGGGTTAAGAAACTGTGCCATACACTTTATATGTTACACTGATGTCAGGGGATATAAAGTATAATTACAGGCATTATTATTCAGAGATGCCGCAGCTCCTGACTCCTGCATCCAAGCCTCACTCCTTGCCTGTGTACCTCATAGACTTACTGGGATGTGACAAAGGAAATCTCCTATCAGCCCTGTCTGGATAGCTAAGAACTATTTTCAGTAATAAGAAAACTGTCTTGATAAATCAGATACTTGCATGTCTTTAAAACGTCTGTTTTACTGTTTCTTCTAAGATTTTGTTCTCCATCTGCTTTGAGGGAAGCAGATAGATTTCAGCATGGCTTTATAATAAATCTTCTTGAGGAGGGACTAGCATTAACATTTGTGTAGGTTCTTTTTCATCTTAATCCAACCTTAGTTAATAATCAGAAAATTCTACATAGTGGGTAAGAAGATGTAATTAACCCTTTGACCCCAGAATCTTAATTGGCGCCTGTTGAAAACAGTGGGCAGTTAAAAAAAAAATTAAAAAGTAGCCTGCAGTGATTGAACCGCATAGTATATAATAGCTTTCTCAATTCAAAATTTTAAAAAATTCCACAGAACTTTCAGATTAATCACATTTGGTTTCTGAGACTTCTGATTGAACGTTTCCTTCTTCCTCCCACCTTTTTTAAGTTGAGACACCCAAATTAAATCAATATTGATGCTTTTCTTCAGACTTTTCTAAGCAGCAGAATACAGCTAACTATAGACAGGAACGCCCTTGAATGGAAAGGTAATGGCTGTGTGAAGAGTAACTTGCCAATCTACTTTAGACCCAACTTCACATCCTATTCCTTATTTGAAAGGTAATCAAACCTGAATTGTGGGTATTTGTCTCAGACTATAGTTATAATTGACCAAAATGATACATATAAAAGTAAAAAAAAAGCTAATTAACCAAGGTGTTTTTTTTTTTTCTCTTTAACCTCTACAGTGACTAACAACTAATCTGACTCGTTTTCTCTACCAAACTGGCTGTTATTTTTAATTGAATTGACTGGATGTCTTTGTGTCATGTAGACATAGACTCATTTTAATCTCACCGGGAAATTGGAACATGTGTCAAAGCCTCTATTTTTGCCAAACAAAACTGGCCAGGTCTTAGGTGGCTGCTGCTTAATAGCATCAGATGTTTAGCCTCCAGATATTCCTCTTCCCTGCCATGGTGCCCAAACCTCCTGAGTATTTTAGGGAGTACACGGGATCTGAACCTAATGTTAAAAGTTACAATCTCCTTAGATGAGAAAGTAAAGTATATGTGTAAATGAAAATGATACATCTATTCAGGAACAGCCCTGAATACTTATTAAAGCCATAAAAGGTCTACTCTAACCTTGATATTCCAAATATCCAGACCATCTGAGAAATCTGTGGCATCTAAATCTGCAAATAATCTAATAAATCCTAAATAACACTTTTGGGCAAAACAGTTTCCATCCCTCTTTGTCATTATAGCATGTGTGCTATAAAACAAAAAGCATTGAGCTCAGAAGTATAACTAGATTTAAAAAGTCTTGACTGTGCTATTGTTTAGGTGCTTGTTTGACAAAGATAAGCAAGACACTGTTCCACTGTTGAGAAATTTGTCATGTCTTGTTGAGTAAAACCAACAAGGATCATACAATGTTGTAATATTATGGAAGTACAGAAGATTCAATCCTGGTTCTGCCACAAGCTGGCTGTCCCATCTTGTCCAGCCATTTAGCCTCTCTGTGCCTCAGCTTTCTCACCTGAAAAAATGAGGGTTTAGACTACAGGAGATTATTTCCATGCCACTTCATCCATGCCAACTTTCTTCTGCTCCCAACAAGCCTTCGGATTGTCTCCACAGAAGTTCTCCTGTGATATCTCTCTGTGTCATCACGCTCGTTTGACAGTAGCATATGAGAGATGTGATTTGAGAAGATGGCCTACTGAGTTCTCTAATCATATAGAGCCCAAGGCTATTAGGTTGAATGAAAAACCAAACCAGGACCTTTTCTCCAAAGGGAAGTTCAAAGGGGGAGGGTTCTAATCCTCATGAGTCAATTATACCTATAGTCTGAGACAAATACCCATAATTCAGGTTTGATTACCTTTCAAATAAGGAATGGGATGTGAAGTTGGGTCCAAAGCAGATTGACAAGTTACTCTTCACACAGCCATTACCTTTCCATTCAAGGGTGTTCCTGTTTACAGTTAGCTCTATTCTACTGCTTAGAAAAGTCTGAAGAAAAGCATCAATATTGATTTAATTTGGGTGTCTCAACTTAAAAAGGTGAAAGGAAGAAGGAAATGTTCAATCAGTAGTCTCTGAGAAATCTTGTTTCAGATAAAGATGTGTTGAAGTGAGATCCTTTCTGGATTTGTAGGAAGGAATCTTCTCTCCATTTGCACTGGTTTCAGGTGCAGTGAGATCAGCGCACTTGTCTCCATAGATTCAAAACCAATGCAAAGGAAGAATGAGGGCATAAAACATTCTACAGTGGAAAGGTTAGACCTGACGAGGCCCTAGAGAGTTTGGCAGTTTGTCAAAGATAAGGACCCCATATCTCTTAGACAGCATTTTGTTCCCCACAGTTGGTTCCAGGGGAAATACCATAGAGCAAAGGTGACCATGTGACCTCTTGTGCAAATGATTTATGAACTCTTTTGTCATTCCACTTCTGTTTTTTTTTTTCTTAACGATCTATCGTTTGAACCAAGTGATGCTGTTCAAGAAGTCATAGGATGCCTCTTAGTCTAAATATTTTAACTTAAGAAATGCTGTGAATATTTGTCTTTTCATAAATCACCCATATCAATTAGACAATGTTTATTTTTAGTAGAAAACAGAATAATTATTGAGTCTATTAGGAATCAAAATCAAACTCAACTAAGGATGGGCTATTGCCTAACTTCACTAAACCTCAATTTCATTGTATATTAAATGTAGATGACATTTGTGAAAATTTAAAAATACATGCATACTGCTTAGCACATATTGCTTAATAAATAAAAGCTGTTATTATTTTACTGTCTCACCTAAAAAAAATTCTATTGGGTAATTCACTCTTTTGTGAAGCAATATAATGTAACTTGAATTGTCTTCACAACTCACTAAATCAGAGGATAGGATTGGTTGCCAGCTACAGTGTCTATCCATTGTGGGGCAGTGAAAAGAAGTCAGAAAACATGAAAATCTACATTTTATGTATGCATATAAATAAATACACATGTATGCCCAAATACATATATCTAAACATATATGCACAAATACATGTATTTCATTGCCTTAGTCTGTTCTGTGCTGATATAGCAGAATACCTGAGATGGGGTAATTTACAAAGAAGAGAGATTTATTTCTTATAGTTCTAGCATCTGGGAAGTCCAAAGTCAAGTGCCCCATATCTAGCCAGGGCCTTCTTACTGCATCTTCCTATGGCAGAAGACAGAGGACAAGAGGGCAATTGAGAGAAGGAGAGGAAGGGGACCTCACTCATTGTTTTATCAGGAACCCACTCTTGAGATAACTAACCTGCTCTAGTAAAAACAGCGTTAATCCATTCATGAGCACAGAGTCCTCTTGACCTAATCACCTCTTAAAGGTCTCATCTCTAAACAATATATTGCACTGAGGGTTAAGTTTTCAACATATGAACTTCAGGAGACACATTCAATCCATAGCATTTGTATGCATACACATTCTTTTAAATCCAGTATTGTTTCTGGGGTTTGAAGGAATAGATATTTTACCTGAATTTTATGTACTTTTTCTACCTTTCTGTATTTAAAAACTTATGTCATTAATTTAGTGCTTCCCATATCTTGCTCCCAACATTGATTACATGTATTTTGCAAATTCACAACCTTTGCCAATGCCGCTAATCCTTAGTGTTGCAAGTAAGTCTTGTGCAATTCATTTTATTAAAAAATAAATAAATGAAGCAAAACAAAAGACTTAAGGATAATGGAAACTGCAAAATGTGCTTGGACCACAAGAAATTCAAACAAATGTATTTCCATTTTGGGTGGTGGCTCATAGTTGGAGACCTGATGATTTACGTTCATTTGTCGAACTAGCAATGCAACTCTCCAATTAAAAAGTTGGTCTGAGGTTTCAGTAGTTACAGATGATGTGCAGATACTTTCATTCTTTTGTTCTTTCTTCTTCTGTGTTCAGGAGTTCTAATAGAAACTAGATCTATCACAATAAAACTTTAATACTGAGTTCTGCAAAACAGGATAGCAGTTTGCAAGGTTTCAGCCTGTAAACATTCACCCATAATGTATTGACTTTTCTTATTTGTTCTAACACAATAAGCACTGAGAATAAGGAGGGCATAATCCTCTATTAATTACTAAATTATTGATGTCCATAGTAGTTCAAGTAGTGATCCTACTTGCTCTTCCTATAGAAACTCTTTTTTTTTCTTCCATTTCAATTTCCATTCCTCTTCAGCTATTTAAGAGAATATCTTGCTGATTTACTTTAAGTAACCACTGAATCCCCCCAAAATAAGGGTGAATGAAATCTTATGAAATCATCACAACCTTATTTTATATGTGAATGTAATGTATCTCGATCAAAACAATGGAGGCCAAAGGAAGTTCCTGAAATAAAGAAAAGTTTATAGTTGTGATTCAGGTGTCTGAATTCGTTTAGATATAATGCAGTACTGAAAGATCTTAGAACTTGGGTTGCATATGAAGAAGAAATGGGCTTAAATTCATGTGTTGCTTTATATCAGTTGCCTTATTAATTAAATATCAGATGTATTTATTAACCTATATCTGTTTGTTTTTTTTCCTGCAGTCCCTGGATGGCTTTGTATTTGCACTAAATCAAGAAGGAAAATTTTTGTATATTTCCGAAACAGTCTCCATCTACCTAGGCCTCTCACAAGTAAGTGAAAACATTTAGATTCTTGGTGGCAAATTGTGAAGGCTCTCTCTGCCTCATGTTTTTCCTTCTTCAACGGATATTCTATTTAGCATGAATTATCAAATTTATTATTTAATGGGCTCTACCGGATTCACTAAGTCAGTGAGAAACCTGTCAGAATAAACTTGTGCTCAAAAACTTTAGTTCCCCTCCCTGCCCCCCAAGGATCATTATTAATTTATTGAGAACAAATGAAGTTTCTTCCCTCGGTTGTTTTGAACTTTGAAACCTCTGTGCCCAGTAGGAGAGGGACACACTAATAGTGCTTCCCTTGTGTCCTATTACTGGATGTTTATGGAGTACCCTGCATTATCCTGGGAGCTGACACAATGGCAGGAGTCATTTGGAGTCAAGAAATTCTGAAAGAGACCATTAAAATGTGTGGCAGGGAAGGTTCCAGCAAGGATATATTTTGCTGCCTTTGCAAATGCTTCCTAATGCTGAAAGACAATTTCATAAAATAAGGCAGTCTTTCATTGTTTGTTATTTAATTGCTCAAATGTGTTTATCAGAGGGTAAAAGAAAAGAAGATGGATTCTGATGGGGCAAGTGACAACATCCTGGTTTTCAGTTCTTGATATTCCCCTGGAACACAAAAATTTTAGTTCCATTGGATTCCAAGACCCAGGCTGCATCTACAGAATGCCAAAATATCCTGAAGTAAAGTTTACCATTCAGCTAACTATCCAGATGTTTCTCTCCATAAAAGTGCTAAGCATCTGGGTATTTGTGCCTGTACAGGTAATTGGCTAAGTTTGACCCTTTTCATCTGGTGGTTTGGAAGGAGGAAAACAGCCTAGCCTCAGAGGGAGGGATTTTGTATGTGTGTGACAATCTGCCAAGTTGGATAATCTACCTCTCATCAGTTGCCTCTTGCAGCTGAAGCTAGAGATAAGATTCGACTCTCTCCTCTTAAGTGGGGCCCACCCAGACCCACTGCTTCTCAAAGTTGGCACAGCTCTAAGGGAGCATCTAGCATGGCTGGCTCTTAGTGAGTTTGTTGGGTAATAGCTAAATCAAGAAAGACGTTGGAAAATAATAGAGAGAGAAGAGATTTGGCATTTCACGAGGGTTGGGGGGAGGAGGAGAAACACTGCCAAATTTGACTATTTACTGTTGAGAATCCAAACATGGGGTACCATCATTAATGCTTCCTTTAAGAACATACAAGCTATCAGATGTAATGTGCAGAGAATTATATTTTTTGTGGACTTTAGCAAACCAAGCGATAAAAACTGAGCTATTGTTAACTCAGTATTAGTATTCTTGTATCTTGTTAAAATCTCTGGTTTTGTAATAGCCTTTAATAGACCTTAAGCCTTGTCTTAATCTGCTTGGGACCTAGTAGTGAGAATCTTCAATTTTGAAATTGGTGCGCCACCATGTTGCAAATACTGTATAGAACTGGAAACGCCACTATTTGTTGTTCTGCAATGCCCATATTCATCTGTTTTATGTGGAGTATCCAACGAAGTTTAATAAGCCAGTAAAGAAGAAGGATGAATAATTAGTTTAAGCAGGTAAATGCTAATTAGGGAACTCCTGAAAAGCATCCATTATATACTAGCTCCAAACACATTTTACAGCCCTGGTTAGTGGTGTAATCCAAATTCTGTCAAGGCAACTGCATTTTCTGTAATTGAGATGTGTATGTTTGCTTTGCATAACAGATGGCTCTGTATGCTTAGACTGATAGCTAGGAAAATAATAATTGCATTATTCTGGCCAAAAGAATATTAGCTCTTGGGTTTTGGCCATTTCAGTCAGTCCTCCTGCCAGCACAGCATATGCACATATATGGATTGGATTTTCAAGGAAATTGATGCATCTGGAATAGTGTGGCCATCTGAAATATCATCTGTTCAAGAAAAATTTGGCTTTAACCCTGTGCTGGTTTCTCCTTAAATGCAGTTTATTTCTGTGCTTCTCTACTGTAGCATTAAGTCAATCTTTTCCTAAATCTGAAATAAATAATCGAGGTTTCTGCAAAAGAAAGTAGCCATGTAGAAATGGTACAGGATCTGGCAACTTCTGTGCACTCAGCTCCTGCTTTTGCATGTGGTGGCTTTAAAAGTGTGCACCAATAGTCAACATCTTGACTTACCTAAGGCAGACCCTGGCTCCGTGCGCTGCTACCTTCTCCTTCTCATGGACACTTGCAGTGTTGAGGCTGGGATATAGGATAAAAGTCTTCATTTGGCAATATTACACAACTGAAATGATGAGGGGTCAGAAAAAAGTGATTTTTTTTCACATACCAATCTATGTAGAGTCCAAAACTGAAATTTAAGAGGAGTTCTAGATTAATATGAAAATGGCCTATTATGATATAGCTTTAAATGCTGAAACTTAGGAAAAGAGTTTTCAAACCAGTTAAGCTACCAAGTCATACTAGGAAACTGGAGATTCCTGAGACATACCGTTCTCAAGCCATTTGGGAGGTTGCAGGGAGCCTCAGGGAAATACGCAAACATATTCTAAGTCATTCAGTTAAGCATCTGGTCTTCTACCAATACAAACACATGCACGGGAGCACAACCATTACTAAAATTTGGACTGAATGCTCTGCTTGTGTTCTACAACTTTGGCTAAGTGGTTATTCCACCATATTCTAGATAGTGATAAGGAGTTTTTAAAGTTATGCTCCCTCCTTTCCTTTTAAAACAGTTTTGTTAAATAAAAAACATGTGCCTCTATCAGCAAAGACTTACCTAGAGAAACTGCTGAGTATTGTGAGTATCTCTGTTTGTTAGGGTGGAGCCATGTCTGCATTTCTAACTCTCAAGATATTCCATCCTCAGTTTTATTTTCTTTCAACATGTAAATAAATATGGTGGCTTTAAAATGGCTTATGCCAATTAGGATTTGTTTGGGGTTTATGAGAAAAACCGTGAAGTAGGGAAACTTCTGCTGAGCTCGGTGGTGTAGCCTGGGTACAGAGCCAGCTAGAATGAATTTGTTTCTGCACGTCACTGAGTATGAGAATTCCTGGTGTCCAGGACACTGTGTGCTGGTCACTGTCATGTGCTTGTGGTGAAGGAATGAAGTAAGCAATGGTAAGATTGTAGTCTCCTCAGCAGCCCTTTTGTCTTTTCCAGGCAGTGAGATAGATATGTAATTTCACATCCAAGAAGTGGTTTTAGGTGGTAGAAGTATGCATTGTCGACTTGCTTTCCTAGATAAAAATGATTCCCACTTACTCACCATGAGGCCTTCTCCTAAAGGAAGAGCCCCATATATTAAGGATGATTTTGGTTTATATAGAGATTAAAAGACTTCTTATACCTAGCAATGGCATTCAGAGCTAGCCAGACAACTCTGCTCCCTAGCTATGATGGAATTGGTCAAATGAAAATAAAGAAAGAAAATAGAATAGATTCCCTAATGCTGAAAATGTAACTATGATAATGTACCCAGCTTTTATGAAATCTCTTCCAAAACATAAGGGGCTTAATCACCAAAGAATTCAACAAAGACATTTCATGATAAATAAAAAGCAGTTCTAATTGATATAGAATTTAAAGTTTGGAGAAATATTTATATGTTGGCTTATATTTTTCTCTTTCCACAAAGGATTTGAAATAAGCATTTGCAATAAAAAATGATGTCCACATAGAACAAGGGAATATAAAGCTTCAGATTTAGCTGTGAGCTTCCTGGCAACCAAAGCAAAAAAAAAAAAAAAAGAAGATAGAGTCAAATACCAAAAATAAGGAATCATTGCTTTTTAAGGAGAGCAGTTTTTCTGGACCTGAAATCTAAAAATAGATTTCACATAGGCTACCTATTGAGGCTAACATATAGATTATAGACATATCAATTTGCTTCCACTGGAATCCACATTCACAGCAAGACTTAAATGACACATATGGCAAACACAAACATTTTAGAAATCTCAAAAGCTGACAGCATCACTGCAGTGAATCATGGCTAGGCTAAAGATCATTTTGAGAGTTCTGGAATCTAGGCCTTACAATAGCATTGGCTAATTTGATGTTTACATGGTTTCAAAATCAGCTTTCCTTTTAACCACCCTCAAACACTGCATTTTCTTCTAAATCCTCATGAGAACCATAACAGTATAGGTGTCAGAGGCAGAAGACATGGGTCTCAGTTGGCAGAGGATAAAAATGGACTCATGCCTTCTAAAAATCTTTTTCCTTGTGAGGTTGAGAGATGATTGTGATGCACAGTTATGCCAGCAGAATGTTTTCAACCTGGGAAATTAACCCCCTTTTTAAGGTTGTGACATCATTAAAAAAAAAAATACCCTATGCACCAGCTGAAGCCTCTCTTGAAATGTGTTCTAATCACCCCCCACCCTCCTCCACATAATGAGTGACTTCCCTTCTTCTCACATGTCCCCACCCTCATATCAGATATTTCCTGGAGATCTAAAGTCAGCCAGAAGGTGGCTGCAGACTGGGTTACAGATTGGTCTGTTTGAAGGCAGCTTGCTGAAAGGGACAGGGTGACTGCCGATATAATAAGGGCTAAAAGAGGTGAAGGTGAAAAAGGGTAAATGGTTGTTTTAAATTTGGTCTTTTTTTTTAATCATGCAGATATTTATCATAAACTCCTTTCCCCATCCTGTTGTTCATCTCCATATTTTAGATTTCTCTGCATTTGTTATATAGAATGGCAAATAAAATTACAGCCACAGCACACAAGTACAAGGTCAAATAAATGACAGAGCTCAGTCTATTTGTGAAGCTATTCTGAAAGGGAACCATGGTGCCAAATGTGGTTTATTTGAATAATAAAGAAGAATTAGATTCCCCTGATAACTTGGCCGAGGGCCAATAAATCACTGGAGGTTAAAGATGCTTTGCAACTGCCATGTCTTTCTTTTGCTTTTCCAAAGTGCAAGCCTCAACTCTTCCATTCTCTGTTTTTCAATGCAAATCAAGTTGAGGTTATGTGGTTAATACTCTCGCTTCTGTGCTTGTAAAAGATATATATTTCTTTAGTGAGGTGAAAAAAAAGAAGACATTAACTTTCCTTACAAGTTATTGCTCTTGTTTGGCATCATCACATCCTAGAGAGCTGGAATATAAGGACAAAAAAGGTATTATTATTTCAACACAACAGAGGGCTTGCAGTGATGGAACCAAGTGCATCCATCGTTGGCGTTTTTTACAGTTGGTTTTCTAAATTTATGCAATGCTAGGATAACTGGGTTCCTTTCCTAAATGAATGCAAATGGTGCTTTATGGCCCCCCTTTTCAAAGTCTTTTGAGTAGGCATACCTTGATTTAAAAAAAAAAAAAAAGGAAGAAAAAGAAAAATGTGTAATTTTCTGCAGCTTGTGATGCCCCCTCCCCTGCCATCAGTAAGTCTGCATTTTTCTCCTATACTAATCATAAAAAGTTCATCACTTCTGGATATAACAAAGAAAAATGCCCTTTTGAATGTGGAAGCTCTGAGGGTTTGGAGACTATTGAGAAAATATAAGTATCAAAATAATTCAGAAACAGTACAAGGCACAGTGGCACATTATCAATTTACAACATTTAAATTGATAAATGCTTGGTGGTGAAGGCCTACAAGGGCACTTTGAAAAGCAAATAGCGACCTGGTGAAGAAATTGATTTTTCCCCCCCGAAAATGACTGCATGATGCATCATTTGACTGCATGCTGTCCGAGTGCTTGACAGAGATAATCTCAGCAATCCCACGGGTGACCTTATCGTTCTCACCAGGGCAACTTTGTCTACGTTCTGACTTTGTGCATGTCAAGGTTCCTCCCGGCAGGATCCTTGGGGGAAAAAGTTCCTCTGTTCGATCCAGATATTGAACTGCTCGCTCTTCCCCCTTTTCCCTCCACCCCACCCTGGCAAATAGGCAAACACGCCTCTTTATTTCATCCATAATTATGAATGAGTCAGGCAGAAGAATACAGCTCTGTGCTCTGTATCTGTGAAAGCCCTTATTGCCTTTTAGTTCACATAGTTCTTAGCTGATGATCTATAGTGGCAGGGATCTTTTTTATCAAAAAGAGTAGGAAAATTCCCTAATGTTCTTCTATGGTATGCTGCCGTCTTAAGCAAAATTGGAAAAGCTAGCATGTTTCTTTCTTCCCCTTGCTTATAGGTGTTTTTCCCCCCTCCCCTAAATTCTTGACACAGAAACCTTCTGAAAGTGTCTTAAGCCATACATGTTACTTTCTATTAACTTTGTTCTCTTACCATCCAGTGATCCTAGGTATTTATCTTATACCTTTAAAATTATGCAACAATGGTATAAGCCCCAGGTAATGCATTACCCTGAGATATTTGGCTGTGAATCCCAGTGGCAGCCTCTGTAGAAATTCGATGCAGTCCATGAGGCTTCTTCAGGACTGCTGATGTATGGAAAGTGTTTTTCTATCAGAGAGGAATAATTGACAATTTTTTATGCTTAAATTTTTTTTTTCTGTTGATATATATGGATGCGTGTATGTGCGTGTCTGTTTATCAGTAATCTTCCTGCCACACAGCTTGTCGTTGATAATTACAATTCTTGATTAGCCATTTCTTGAAGGCAGCAAATTCCCTGCCTGGTTTGGCCCCCTGAAGCTATAGTCCCCACTGCCTTTGACACCCTCAGTTCACCATCTTCAACCCCTTTTACCTCCTTCTTTCATCCACAACATTAATTCTGAGTGAACAAGACGTGCTTCCTTGCTTTTGACAAGATTTGCTGCAGTCTCATGCGACAAAAACCCAACACTCATTCCAGATTCAGAAAGTAGGATTTATAACAGCATTTTAATTTAATGTTGGATGTCGAACATATAAAGAGATCACAGTAGTACTAGAGCTGAAAATTGATGCCTTTTTTATTAGTGTCCTCTCAGAAGTGGGTGAGACGCTGTTTGTGCAGTGGAGCACAGAGCAGCACAGTCAGATGAATGAGGATATGCTATCTGCAAGGAATCATATTTCAAGCCACTGTCGGCCTCTATTGATGTGCTCAGAGTTGAAAGGTTATGCTAGTAAATGCCATCCGAATTTCCAGCATTAGAAATCGGTAGAATAATCTGCTGCCTGTCACTTTATGCTCAGCCTAAATGCACTGCGTGGGGATGCTTTACTTATTTTAACTCCAAATTAATTTCTTATTACTGGTGCATTTCTTTCTCTTCTCCATGCCTTCCTCAGTTCCCAAATGGGACTGATCTTTCACAGGTTCTTCAGAGTAGACCAATTTCTGTGAAAGAAATGTGTGTCATCATACATGAGAATCATGTTATTCTGACTTATTCCTTTGAACATATTTTACCAGGCAGCGAGGCTAAAACATAGGAAGTCTATGCGAAGAGGCCTCTTCTTGTTAGATTGCATCACAGAATCTCAGGACAATTCAAGATAGGCTCAGCATTGTCAAATGTATAAATTGAGGAACTTCTACATTGCTTCTTGATTCCTGGAATTAAAGTGAGCCAGGGAAAAAGAAAAATGGAGATTTTCTTCATTTTATGGATAAGGAAATCTAATGTCCAAAAAATGCTTTCTAAGGAGCCAGCTCATTTTGTTTATGTGGTTAAAATGGTATTTTCAGCTTCATTTTTGAAGTAGAGCACTAAGCAAAAGTAAGATTAAGAAAATTTAGCCATCATTCTAAGTCTGTAATTTATTCATTTTTAAATAATGAAATGATGTTTTTCTGAATTAACCCATGTATTATTCATGCAGGCATTGGCAATGTAATGTCCCTAGTTTTCTGGAAAGCAATGTGCATTTCTTTGCCTGACAAGCAGTATTTTCTATATGGTATTAATTTAATGACTTATTTTATTATGCAAAGTTGGAAAGTAAAGATAATTTCTGTCCATAATGTGGTGCTTATATAGACAATATATGCAAAAAAGAAAATACCTCTGCACCTAAGCCCGCTCTCCTTTCTCAGTGAACCTGGACCCTGTGTGAATGATGAGAGAATGCAAACTGCTCATACGAAGAGTAAGAAATAACTTGACCTTCTGGGAAGGAGGTCATAAAATCGTTAAATTCATGTGAAATCCAAATTTCATTTCTACATAAACACATTCAATCTATATAGGGTTTTAGGTCTTACATAAGAAGACATGGTTTTCATGACAGGAGTAACATGGCAACAATTTCAATGATAATTTCAGTTGGAATATAATAAGGAAATTGACTTTAGGATTTTGCATAAGTTCTAACTAGGCTGAAGACCTAAAAACTGACGCTGGTTTTGGAAAACAAATGTTCTATAGCTTTTTATCTTTCTTATCCCTATTTTCTTCTTTAGGTGACAGCCTAAAAATGTAATCTCTTTAAAAAAAGATAAAGCATCATTTTTAAAGAGATTGGTAACAATTGGGTCAATTATTTAAGGTATCTTTTGATATATGTTTGTGTAAATATGTCTATAACATAGCTATCTGAAGTTTGGGATTGGTTTCTTTCTAATTTGGTTTTCATGCCTACTGCATTTTGTCTATTAATAGCAATACTTTCCAAAATGATTCACTCAAACAGAAAACCAGGTTTTCCTTGGGGTGTTTCCTTCTCCTTTCAGCATCCTACAACTGCAAATTTACCACATTCAATAACAAAACAAAAACTTTCTCCTGTGCTGTTAATTTTTAATGTACTGGCAGATTAAATCTATTGCTTTCAATAACTATGCAAACTTTTTGAGAGCAAGGGAATGTATGCAGAAAGAAGTTGTATCCAGGTCTGAAATTGGATGCCTTCAGGGCAATTTAAGGCCCTTGGCTGAGGTAACACAGAATACCTGTGGGCCAAGCATGGCATATGATAAATCTCAGAAGTATGTCAGTAATACAGCTTTTGGATGTCAGGTAACGAAGATGCCATAGCCAATGTTATAGATGCCATTGTCATAGATGCCATTTCTTTTTTTGTCTAGGTTTTTGAGTATCAAACTTTACATTAAGGAACCTCTTCCCTTTGGCCTTTCTCTCCCCCATAGAAGCACTATTTGGGGACCACAGACAATTCTTTTAGCACTGCTTTGATATGAAGACAGTATGGATTTGATTTGTCTTTCAGTTAGGAAAGCGCTAAGGTTTTAAGGAATATACACAATGGAGATGGTTTCACGAGTCTCTGAGTTTTGTTATCACTCCATATCACTTTCAGATATTTGTAACTACTCTACCTACCGTCCTTTAGTAGATGTGTTTACCTGATCAATCAAAGTTCATAATTATTAAACTTGATATTTACTAGGAGTTTAAAAACATTTGCACAAAACATTCTTGGCTACATGTAGGAGAGATGCAGAGAAATGTTTCCAGAAAACAGAAATGGTAGTATGAGCTCTGATGTGGTTCTTCCCCATGAAATGTGCAGGTCTGCTTTGTTTTAAGAAATGTTAAGCTAGCAAAATTACAAAATGACTAGATAAAAGATTATTTGTGCTACAAAGTATTCCTTTAAGTGGTGAGTGCCTTTTTTGCCTTTAAATGTCTATGTAGAGAATCCTTATCTAATGTCAGATGAAATCATTAGGGAGTAAATGCGGGGGGGGGCACAAAAATTATAGTGTTCAGAGGGGTTGCATTTTGAGATCAATCACAAATGAAAATGGAAAGTGAAATTTTGCTGATAGACAAAAATATGAAGCAGGTCTCACCCACCCCCCCTTATGAACATTAGGATCAGATTAGCCTTGGTTTCCAAGTGTCACAGGAGTGTTGTTCGCAACTTGGTCATTGAAAGACGGAAACATGGTCACACTGTGATCTCCAGTGAACTCTGGTTGTCCAGGATCACTTTATAGTGCTGCATGGCATAAGTCAGGCATACTTGTGACGTCCTGTCTACGTATGTGTGTGGATCAGAAAAATCTGGGGAAGGAAAATCACAAGTTCAAACCAGCCTCAGCAACTTAGCAAGGCCCTAAGTAAATTAGTGAGACCCTGTCACTAAATAAAATATAAAAAAGGGCTGGGGACATGGCTCAATGACTAAGTGCCCCTGGGTTCAATCCCCAGTAACAAAATAAATAAATAAAAATAAAAGAAAGAAAGAAAGAAAAGTCTGTACCTCCCTAAGGCCAAAAGATGCAAATTCAAGGAAATAAGAGGCACAACTCCCTGAAATAATAATAAAAGAACCCATAATTTTTCCGGTTCATTAATTAAAATTGACATTGCAGGTTTGCAAAGACCAAGAAAGACCATGCCATTCCACTACAATTCAAAACCTTTTCACTTGAGCAGACAAGTAAATCACACAATTACTGGGACTCATTCAGCTCTTTAGAAAAAGCACAGGCCTGCAACCTTGGGTGTAGCATACATTGAAATTAGAAGTTGAACTGAAGATATTTCTAAAATGTCATAACTGCTCTGTGACACTGGATGATATGTTTATCCATTCATTATCACCAAGAACACCTGGGGCGGTGCTCAGGAAATCAGATAGTGCCTTTTAAAATAATTATAAAAGAAGCATAGATTAGTGAGCTGAGGGAAAAAATAGACAATCCTGAATCATGATGTTACTAATTTTGAACTGTTTGGGGGCATCAGCTTCCAAATCACAACAGTGTAATAACTGACTGCAACTGTCAGCAATGCTGAGGAGAGACAGTGCCAAGTATGACTATTTCTAAAAAGCAAATGTTTCCTGGAGATGAAATCCAAGCATTCATTTTCTGTTTATAAAATTAAGACACTCTGGTAGTGGTGTTTCCTATTATCAGTTTCTGACTGGATTCATTTTTGTCTGTTATACATTTAGTCTTGTCTTTGGAAAATCAGGAAAAAGAGCCCTGGGTTGGAATCCAGGAGACCTGGTTTGGGTCTTCCTACGATACTAATCAGGCAAGTGACCTTGGAGCAGCGTGCGTTGTCATTTTTCTAAGTATAAAATGAAGGGGGGATTTCTCAGGCTCTGTCTTCTTTCAGATGTGTGCTGTCTGCAGTTCACTCAACACTGGGCATTTTTTTTCCTACACACTGGGGTAGGGGTGGGGGAGGGGAGCCTGCAGAAGTAGGCTATTTTATTTTTAACCTTCAAAGGAATTTAGTTGAGCAGATGCTACCCCGAACTAGTCAGAGTAGAAAAGAAATGATATGGCTTTTAAAGGGCACATCTCGCATATCTACTGGGGTAAAGTAATTCTGGCAATGCTTCAAAGGATATAACTTTTGATGGTAAAGTAGGTAGGCTATGGAATGAAATCACATATGGCAGGCTGTCAAAGTCTCCTACACTTTCAGTACATTTATATAAGTGCAAATGGAGGCTGCTTAGATGGAGTCCCTAGCAATTTCCTGCTAAGACTGCTTCCAGATTATCTGATATTATTTGACTAAATTATCTCTGTAGAAGCTGAGGACAACTTTTATGATCAAATATTTTGAAATTAGTTTTCCTCGTTGGCAGATTATCTGAAATATGAATTGCTCTCGTTTGAGCACTCGAAATTGAAAGGCTTTTTGTAATAGCAATTATATAAAAACAAGGGTACTGAAGTGCTGTATATCATGCTGAAGGGGATATGTTTATAGGTCAGTGATGTCAATAACTGTAGTTCTCGCAGATACCTCATCGTTACCCTTTTATTCTGGGCTAATGCAAAGGACAGACTGGCTTTCTTTTTAACGAGGATATTTCATTTTTGAGAATAAATAATGATTTTGTTGACTCCAGGCATTTAAACGTAGTCAATTCATGTTTATTACCTTTCCCAAACCTTTCATAGGGTGTCTAATAATCTAAGAAGTGGGGAAAATGTTGAAAACCTATAAAAGCCTAAACAGTACTATTATCTGATGATTGTTTTGTGCATTCCTGATACCTCCTCTGTGATGTATTTCTATCACCCTGTGAACCTTATCTATTCATATCAATGGTCCCACATTTAATAATAATTATAACTGACATTTATTAATCCCTTACTGTAGTTCTCAGTAGTTTATGTCAACTAAAGTTTATAATCCCATCTACCATTAGGTAGGTTTACTATTATCCTGTTTTACAGATTAGAAAACTGAGGCAGAGAGCTTGAGCAGCTTGCCCAAGGTCATACAATGAGGAAGTGGCAAAACTACTATTTAAATCCATTGCGCTTGCTTCCAAAGCAGCCATTGTTAACCATTATGACTGGCTGCTTCTGGACAGTTTTAGGTAATTTGCATGCACTTTAACTCATTTGAGTTTTATGGGTAAAGAGAAACTGAGACTCAGATATTCTCACAATGCCAATGAGTGTAAATAGACTTCTGAAAACACTGAGAAAGTTACACAGATACATCTGAAAATTCTGATATTTGACATTATTAGAAATATTCCAAGATTTAAAACCAAGTTTCAGTAATCAGTAATAAAGATGTAAACTCAGGGTACTCAGGACATTTCTTCATACATTTCATACATGTTCATATGCACTTGCATTCAAGCAATACTTACTGAATGACCAACATGTGCTAGAAACTGAGGCTACTGAAGACTAAAGCATAGCTCCTGTCTTTAAGTGTCTGCATGATGCCCAAGGCATGCCAGCCAGGCTACAATAGCCAACACATAGTAGATCTCAAATATTTTAATGAATACTGATGTCACATGTTACATTGAAGAGATGGACTATAAATCACAGGAACAAAGAACATGGGCGACTAACTCTGTATGCAAAAGTTTGTAAAGGATTTACTGAAGAAGTGACTTTAGGTTAGGCCTTGATGGCCATTTCCCATGTGGAAAGGGGGAAGGTGACATTCCAGGCAAAGGGAGGCTTATATGTAAAATTATTTGTTTTTATTATTTAATAGACTTTTTAAAATTTTTGATGGACCTTTTTATTTTTAATTATTTTTTATTTATATATGACAGTGGAATCCATTACAATTTATATTACACATATAGAGCATAATTTTTCATATTTCTGATTGTATACAAAGTATATTCACACCAATTCATGTCTTCATACATGTACTTAGGGTAATGATGTCCATAACATTACATCATCATTTCTAACCCCATACCCCCTCCTTTTCCACTCCTCTGCCCTATCTAGAGTTCCTCTATTCCTCTCATGCTCCCTCTCCCTACCCCACTATGAATCAACTTCCTTATATCAGAGAAAACATTCGGCATTTGGTTTTCTGGAATTGGCTAACTTCACTTAGCATTTTCTTCTCTAATTCCATCCATGTACCTTCAAATGGCATGATTTTACTCGCTTTTATTGCTGAGTAATATTCCATTGTGTGTATATGCCACGTTTTTTTTAAATCTATTCATCTGTTTAAGGGCATCTAGGTTGGTTCCTCAGTTTAGCTATTGTGAGTTGTGCTACTATACACATTGATAAGGCTGTGTTCCTGCAGTATGCTGTTTTTAAGTTCTTTGGGTATAGACCATGGAAAGAGATAGCTGGGTCAAATGGTGGTTCCATTCTCAATTTTTCAAAGAATTTCCATACTGCTTTCCATATTGGCTGCACCAATTTGCAGTCCCACCAGCAATGTATGAGTGGACCTTTTCCTCACATCCTTGCTAACACTTATTGTTGTTTGTGTTCATAATAGCTGCCATTGTGACTGGAGTGAGATGAAATCTTGGAGTATTTTTGATTTGTATTTCTCTAATTGCTAGCGATGATGAACATTTTTTTCATGTATTTGTTGATTGATTGTACATCATCTTCTGAGAAGGGTCTGTTCAGGCAATGGATTTTTTTTTAATTTATATGTGGTGCTGAGAATCAAACCCAGTGCCTCACACATGCTAAGCAAGTGCTCTACCACTGAGCCACAACCCCAGCCCTCAAAGTTATTTCGTATGGCAAGAGATGAGTATGAAAATTTAGGACTGGTCCAAACCAAAAAAGGTGTCAATAAGCTGAGGAAATTGGAGTTTTTCCTTTGGGCCCTTGAGAAGCATAAAATGTTTTAAAGGGAAAAGTGCAATATTAGACCTGTGCTTCTGGAAAAACAATTATGGCTGAAAAAGTAGAGGATGGAGAGTATCCTCCAATTAAAAGACTTACAAATAGTGAAGAGAAGAGAAAGAGTTACAATAGGACACACAGTGGAAATAAGGATAAGGGGGAGGGATTTGAGAGGCCCTTTGCACTTATGATCAGTGTGGCAGGAAGTAGGAAGAAAGTGTTTTTAAATTTAGTTTGGATTCATACATGTGGCATTTCAAAAGCTTGTAGAACATCTGTTGAAAGGACAGGCTTTAGAACTCAAGAGAGAGGTTGGGTTCAGCTCCAGGTTGGGAAGTGGTTGGATATAAATTGAACCTCCCTCCAAAGGAATTGAAAGAGATTCCCAAGGGGAATTTGAAGTTCAAGAAGGAGGGAGATGGGGCTGCTGAGAAAGCAGCCTGAGAAAAAAAAACCCCTTACCCACAGGCTGAGGAAGGGAAGGCAGTATACAAGATGAAACACAAATGATCAGAAAGTAATATAGGGAGTATCTTCCTCAAGAAGAACCATATGAACTTGTTATTAGTAAAGTCACAGTAAAAGAGACTTTCAGAAAGGATGTGGAAAAAAAAAATTCATTGCATCCCTTAGAAGATACCAGCAAGTTGAGTATCATCAATAACATGAGTGAAGACTAGCACCCAATGCATTGGGTTGAGGGATAGGAGTACAAATTTTCCACACAGTTTGATGATAAAGAAGGCAGTGAATCAGGGTGGAATGGAGGAGCAAGGACACGGGGAAAAAGTAAAAAGTAGTTTGAAGGAGAGAAAGAGTTGATAGATCACTTTTGAGGTGGCGGGTACTGGGGATTGAACTAAGGGGCATTCAACCATTGAGCCACATCCTCAGCCCTATTTTGTATTTTAGTTAGAGATAGGGGTCTCGCTGAGTTGCTTAGTGCCTCACTGTTACTAAGACTGGCTTTGAATTTGGAATCCTCCTGCCTCAGCGCCCAAGCCACTGTGATTATAGGCATGCACCCCTGTGCCCAGCGATAGATCACATTTTTAAGATGAGATAACTTTAATATTATATTGAGAGGTTGGAACATACAGAAAAAGATCCTTCATGATTGGAAAGAAAAATATAAGCTTGATAGAAGGAAGGGCATGAACCTGAGAAATAAGTAGGGAGATCTCTTGTTCTGCTAAAGAGAAGATAGGGAATGGAGTATGGAGGAGAGGAGTCAGTTGAGATGATTCAAGGTATCTTTCACCTGGTAAAGATGAGTCCAGAGCCAGGTGTGGTGGTACACACCTGTAATACCAGCTACTTGGGAGACTGAGATACCTAGGCACAGGTGATACCAGACCCAGGAGATCAAAGCAGGAAAGGCCAGCTGTAGCCCAAAGCCAGGATAGTTTCAACCCTTTTCTGTCAAACCTATAAGACAAAACCCCTGGAAAGTTCTAGGGGCAGTGTTTTATTTAGAACAAATTAGAGGAGGAAAAGTTTATTTGGCACTCATGGTTTCAGAGGTCTCAGTCCATAAAGAGCCAACTCTATTGCTCTTTGTGCATGTGAGATAGAATATCATGGCAGAAGGGGTATGGTGGAGGGAAGCTACTCAGGACATGAAAGCCAGGAAGCAAAGCACTCTTCTCACCAGGGACAAAAGATAACCCCCCAAAGTTGTGCCTCTAGTGACCTACTTTCTCCAGCCACATGCTACCTGCCTACAGTTACCACCCAGTTAATCTAGATAAATCGATTAATCCAATGATTAGGTTACAGCTCTCACAATCCAATAATTTTACCTCTGAACATTCTCGTATTGTTTCACGCATTAGCTTTGGGGCCATCTCATGTCTAAACCATAACAGACAGTAATAGATTCCATTATGGAGCAACACCTCATGCAACTAACTATCATTATTTAATGTAGCTAGGTAGCCACCAAAATGCAGTCTGCTGCCTATTACCTTTCCATTGTTAATTGATGATGAACACCACGAAGCTTGTCAGAATCCAAGATTCTGGGATTGTATTCTTTGTTCACTCTATTAACATCTAAAAAATATGTAAAGAAAAAATGGAGACAGTGTCTTCTGTAATATTTTTAATTTTAAAATCTCATCCTTGCTTTCTTTTCTGCTGCTCTTTAATCACATTTGGGCTGGGTAATTTGGCCAGGTCTTTCTTTCAATTTGGAGACTTTCTAGTTATCCTTAATATTTCTCTGGATGCTGAGGCTCTCACATTACTTTTCTGTCTCATTTGCCTCTCCATACAATTAGGCCATAATTGATAAAAAGAATATTTTTGTGAGCTGTGATGTCTAAGAATAGTGAGAACAATATAGTGTTCAGTAAATCCTTGGTAAGGGAAGCAATTTGTCTTGTAATTTGGAGTTTATTTTACAGTGAAAGTATTTTAAAGTGCCTTCAGGATTTTAAAATCTATTTCTCATTCATATTTTTAGTGGTCAATGATTTGAAAAAAAACAAGTTTAACCAGCATTACTGGGCCTATATCTAACTTAGCGATGATTTGGTTGGGTTCATGTCCTAAGTAGATGACATACAGCATAAACATCCAAGGTTTTGAGACTGCATATCATTCCTGTTTTCTTTTTCTTGAGAAAGAGAATGGAAGGAAAGGGAGAAGGAGAGAAGGAAGAGAGAGGGAGAGGAAGCGAAGGAAGAGTGAATGTGTTTCTTTTAGCCCACCCTGACCCCCGTAGCCCTCTGCAGCCCGGAATAGCTGAGTACAAACCTGTGGCAAACTGGCATTTTACAAATATTCAAATAGAATGTGTAAAGTAAACCATGATCTATGCCTGCTTGCAAAAGTGGGCCTATTAAATGAAACAAATGCCATCCGTGTCTGCTTCCAGCTGAGGTTATAATGTGTGGGATGGTGCAGTGCCAGATTCCCTGTGCATTCGGCATCATAAACCACACAGTTTAGAGTACCATATGAATTTGTAGAGCTGATTGTTTTATTATATTTGAGTGTAAATTTTTCATCCCTTTCAGTTCCACCACCATTCTGGGAGAATACAGGTTTTGTGCTGATGCGATGTTTCCTAGCTCTAGGCATGGCCTACCCCTACTACTGACTGTAATTTACTTTTTGGTGTCTGTCGCCTTGAGCTTGCCTTCTGACTAGCTTGTTGAATGATGTGCTAATCCATTATATTTTTCAGACAAGTGTATCGACCAGTATAAACAGACTGGAGGGCACAAACCTAAATGAAAGCTATACTTCCCTGAATCATTTAAAAAGCTACTGCTTGGTGGCAGTGCAAAATAACTTGGCTCTGTACATTAAGTAAAGGAGAGGGAGAGAGAGAGAGAGAGAGATCTCAATAAATAAAACAAAAAATTGAAATATCCCTGCCTGCGGGAGCTGAGCCCAGGTTCCACATGTTCACCCTTTTCACCTCTGTTGTTTTAACATGATGATCAGAAAGGGCCCCTTTAACAATGGCCTCTTCTGATACACATCTGGAGCAAAACCCAGCATTCTGCACGTCTTGCCATTTGTAAGGCATTCTTTCCCATTACACAGTGTCTTCTGCTTCAAGTCATGTACCTTACTGCAACATGCTTATACAAATAAAGATCAGGAATCAGGCACTCAGAGGAATTTCAGCAGAAGAACAAAATTGAATCTTGATCTGTCCCTTCTGAGCTTTTTGAAAACAAAAAACAAAAAACAAAAAACTTGAGAATGAATGGCCATATGGGTTGGGGGAAAATACATTTCAAACTCATCTTTCTTTAAAAAAGAAAAAAATGTCAGTAGGACTCATGTGCTTCAGTTTGCAAGGGGAAAGTCATGAAGTAAAGATTTACCTGTCTTAATGAGGAAAGATACTGAACTGTTGAAATTGGTACAATCAAATATAACTTGGCACCATGTTATGAAATGTCGTGTTCGTAAATTACCAGTTATAGTTTAATAAAAGTAAAGCAATTTCCTGATGACATTCAGGGGTTCTGTTTTCTCTGGATACCTTTGGTTCTTATAACTCTTACACATAGTTATACTAGCAATTACATCTCTTCAGATACATAAAAAATATTTTTAAAAATTGCAAACCCATTCTTTGCAAATCACTTACTCTGCTTTCTCAGATTTGTAAGCTTGCTATGGATTTTTCATAATTTCTTTTTTTTTAATCCATAGTGGCAAGGTATAATCCATCATAGGCCCACTCAGTTTTTGGAATGTTCAGGAGGCTTCAGAGCACATTCCCCTACCTCTCATTGGATGGTCACAGTGACCTTGTAAGGCTAAGTATGAGGATCATCTGCTTATTTTACATAGATGCAGAAACTAAACTTAAAGTAATTTAGCCAAGGCCACAAAGCTAGTAAGTAGTAAGCCAGAACTTCTTCTCTCATGTCCCACTTTTCTTTCTTGTCAGAGGTCCTCAGCCAATACTGAAACTTTTATTCTTCTGCTGGGGAAGGGAAAAAGTAAATTGAGAGTGACATGATATTCTCTCTCCACAGTGAATGCTACCTGTCTACCACAACTACCTTTCTATCCCCAAATAGCTTTACTCCTTTTAGAGACAATTGAAATTAAAACATTATATAACAAGAATGCTTGTGGAGATCCTAAGCCATAATGATAGCTTAAAATTCTGAACCTGAAGGTACATTGACCTGTGAAGGGATAATTTGCTAATAAATCCTCTCCCAATTCCAAAGGCAAATTAAAGAACCTTCTGTCATTTGGATCTAGGATATGTCCGAAAGGTCCATGTGTTAAACAATTGATTGGTTCTTAGCTTGGTGCTATTAGTAGGTAGTGGAACCTTTAAGAGATGGGTCTGAGTAAGGAATATTTTGATCATTTAAGGATTGCCCTCAAAGAGGATTGTGAGATAAGCAGGGACCTTTGTTCCTGGCTACCATGATGTGGACAACTTTCTTCACCACGTTCCCCCCCAAGATGTACTACCCTGACACAGGCCCTAAAGTAATGGGGCCAATTGGACATGGGCTAAAACCTCCAAATCTGTAAGTCAAAATAAACCTTTCTTCTTTTTAAGTTGATTACCTGAGGTGGTTTGTTACTCTAAAGAAAGCTGACTAATAAGGAACCTTTGTGGTCACATACAACCCCTCTTTGATCTTTACTGCAGCATCTCTCAGCTTTGTACCAATTTTGAACTTACTGTGTGGAGTTTGAAATTCACTTCTGGACCACTGACAACCTGTTGGGTCAGCATGTTCTTCATAGTTCTTTCTAAAGGAAATTCCTGCCTACAGCACTGTTTTGCTGCTGTAAGAGTTTTAAACTCAATGCTCCTTTTCTTCTGTCTTCCTTCATAAGTCAGATGAACTACCAATATCCATCTTTTGCTCATTAAGAGGTTTGAACAATGGAGTCAATAATCTATTGTACATTTTAAAAAAGAAGTCCACAAAGGCCCAGCTTTTAGGCACTATATAAATATTTGTTGGTTGAGTATCCTCCCATTTCCATAGAGTATTTTGCTCATGTGAATAATCCTACAGTCAAGAGTTTTCTAATGAATCCATCAGATCTGAACTTTGTCTTAGTCTTCTACTTTAATCAACCAAGAGGAGGCATGACTAGGATCACCTGTAGCTTACAAAGACTTACTCATCATATGACAAAACCAGAGAAATAAACAGGGTTATCTTTTCTTGTGGAATAGCAAATTAAAATAATGAAAGGTAATTCAAACATTATCAACATCCACATAACAAGAAGTGGAAATGAACTTACTTTTACTGAGAATAGACTATATGCCAAGCTCAATGTTAACAGCATGAGCATTAATAGCAAGAGCAATTATAGCTGTTAGAGCAACTACTGTATGCCAGAATCCATCGTAAACCCTCATAAATGATTTCTCAGTTAATACTCTCCACAATTCTAACAAGATAGATTGTATCAATAATAATTTTATGAGGTAGATTATGCTTTCATTCCCATTTTATCCAATGCAACCAATACCAGCTAGATACAGATCTCTCACCTCCCTGAAAGAAAAAAACCTGTTTGGGCAGGTTTGATGGGGAAAATGAATTCCAGGATATATTAAGTCAAATATAAGCCCTCTTATTCATATAACTTAGTAATTCAGACCCCATAACTATATAAATAAATAAGTTAATAACTAAATACAAAAATAAATCTCTCCTGGGTTCAAGTAATAAGCTCAGACAACTAGGGAAGCATAATATTTTATTGGATGATTTGGGATGGGCAGCTGAATGATCTACAGGATCTCAGTATGTGACTTGACAGATTTCATATTTCAGTTCCTTGGTATTTTCACCTGTAAAACAAGAATAATTATTCAGGCTCTCTATATATTATAATGAGAGATGATAAAGATTGATGAAATATGGATGCATAGAGTGAAGGCTTCAGAATAAATGTACTCCTGAGTTCATAGATATGCTATTACTAATAACAGAATTGTCCTACTCAAAAATAGTTTCCTTATGCAGTTGTGCATTTAATTATGAGTCTTCCACTTTTCCTTATTCAACCAATATGTATTAGGCATCTACCCAGCAATGCTATGTGAAATAAAAAGATTGAAGAAGTTAGCCTTAAACTAAGAGAATAAAAAAATAGTATTAAAAATATTTTCCTTGAATTTTTGAAAGTTGCCAAAGTTAGAAATAAAATCTTGTCGTATCTACATGAAGCCAAACATCAAGGAAACATGAAAAAGTTCAAGCAGTAATACAGATGTTTCAAAACATCTGGATATTTAGTATCCTGTAGATTTACCGTATGGATCCCCTACAAAGTTTTTCCATTTTATTTCAGGCATTCACAATTAATTTGAAGTTATAGTTTTGTGCTTTGCAAACCAACCTTTTTACTAATATCCTTTGTCAATCATAAAATACAGACCCTTTCTACTTAGTAGTCTTGACATTACAGTCACAATGTTTACCAGCCTACTTGCTGTGGTGGGCAGATAGATAGATAGATAGATAGATAGATAGATAGATAGATAGATAGATAGATAGATAGATAGATGAAAATATGTTGGGATCTAGGATTTGGCAATTGGACAAATCAGGTAAATGTTGAAGGAACATAAGCACAGGGCAACTAGGGTCAGAGAAGTTAGTTACCTAGATGAAGATTTCAGAGGAATCAACACCTTCTTTTTAATAGAGCAAAAGGAAATAGATTCTAAAGGTGTGATACAAAAGCTGGTATCTTGGATACATTAGATAAAAAATCTTTTTTTTTTTTTTTTTTTTTTTTTTTTGCTGTGAACCTAATCCTTTGCTTAATAATTCCCTTCTAAGATGACTCCAGGGCAGAAAGGAGAAAGGGAAATAATTATATGGAAACTACATGAGGCCAGATGGCAGGTGTATTTGAGAGTCCTAACGGTAACCTGTGGGCTTTAAACACTGGCAAGAGCCTTTTGCAATTGGTCCCCCCTGCCCTACTCCAGTCTTCAGACTTATAGCCTCCGTAGTTACCCTCAGTCCCCGAGGCAGTACAGAACCAGGCGTGGCTGCCTGCTGCCTCATTTGTTTATAACTGAGGAAATAATCTTTATGACTGACTATACAGCCAAATTGCTCGGCTCACCCTAAGTTTTCATAGTTGGGAACATCTCATTTTTATTCATATCTTTGGAAAGCTCCGAGCCTGACCTGAAACTACCATGCTTTGTGTCACTTTGCTGCCCCCGCCCCCGGCCCCCAACACATACCTGAGATGGCTCACATTGCTTAATTACTTTCCATCAGTAACTTGGAAGAGGTAGGTTTGAAGACACCCCTGCTCCGCCAAACATTGCTGATCCATTTATTCTTCTAAACCCAAGTATTCATCCCACACATCAAAATATGTGAACCTTAGCAAGATAAAAGCTGTCCAAACCTGATTTTGTTTCTACACAGATGGCTATGAACATGACACTGGGATATTAGTCTTGGCTTTTCTTGACAGACCTGAAAATTGGCCATGCAGAACTGTTTAAAATTGGTAGGAAAAACTTACCCTGAAGTTTACTGTTGATGAACACAAGAGAAAACACGTAATTAATGGAAATGCATGTCAGAATAAAGAAAAATGTGTTCTCCCTTCATTTATGAGCCCTTAGCCAAAGGTGCTGAATACAGCTGATATTTCAGGGGTGAAAAGGGGAGCTGTACTCATTTTAGTGGAGTAAAAAATTTGTTATAGTTTACATGTAGTAATTAATTTATACCCTGACAAGTTTTTAATTAAAAATGTTATTAATTATAAAAGTATCATACAACAAAAATTTAAACAACACAGATTTGCCAAAACAAGAGAAAACATCATATCCTTCCTGAAAAATATATTGAACCATTTGATATGTATCTTCTCAGATACTTAGATAAGGACTTATATTGACATTTGTTTTATAATTGTCATTACTTTATAAACTCTTTTTAAAAATTAAAATATTACAGACATATTCATTGTTACAAAATATACTTCCAATTTATTATTACATTATTATATTGTATTTCTTTTTATAAATGTGCCATAATTTATTTAACCAGACTATTACTGAACATTTCAATCCTTCCAGTTTTATACCTATTCAAATTGTATTTTATAAATATACATATACGAAAAAAATTCATATATGTACCTGTTATTTTTCTCAGAATGAAGTTCCAGAAATTGGGTCAAAAAAACCCAATGCATTTTGAGGAATTGTCATATACTTAGCCAAACGGATCTCAAAAAAAAAAAAAATTTTAAAAGGTACTAAATGACTTTCTTACACCACTGTATTAAATTGTCCATTTCCTCACACTCATTTTTAAAATATTTTTAAATTTGTCTATGTACCTTTATTTTATTTATATATGTGGGGCTGAGAATTGAACCCAGTACCTCATACATGCTAGGCAAGTACGCTACCACTGAGCCATAACCCCAGCCCTCTCACACTCATTTTGGCATTGAATTTTACCTTTTAAAGAAATGAATTTGGAGGCTGGGGATATACCTCAGGTGGTAGAGTGCTTGCCTGTCATGCACAAAGCCCTGGGTTCAATCCCCAACACCACAAGTAAAAAAAAGTTTTTTAAAATAAATCAAAAATGAATAGCATTCTCTTGTTTTATAAGAGGTTTTCAGAATATATGCTCTAAATTTGCATAAGTTTGATCCCTAAAATGCTGTGTGAAAGGCATGTGCCTAGGTGACTGAGTGACAGTGAAGCAACGCTGCTCTTTGTTGCTGCAGCATTTGCCTGGGACTCTGCTGTGCTCCTGAAGTCCATGCAACATAAATATTGTTTTATCATGTTTACCTTCTTGGGTCTATAATATTCTGTGTCTGTGTTTCTAGTTTAGTTTTGTGTTAATCCTGGAGATGGTAGAGCCACAGTATGCATTGTTTAACAGTTTATTTTACCCTAATCCTTTGCTCTCATCTTTCTATGTATTTATTCCTGTCTGTATAATACCTCTCAAATGTTCAAGATCCTGTTCAAAAAGAAATGTAAAATGTAGTTCATGAAATTTATAATTTAAGATCATATTTCAATGACAGAAATATTAAGTAGGCTTTTTTATTTTTAAAAAAGTGAAAAAGTTTTCAAGATCCTATGATTGATGGGGGAAATCCTTGTCTTAAGCAAGGACTTCAAAAATAGTTCTTTGAAAAAAGCACATAAAAAGCATAAAACATTTGAAATGATGAAGGCATTTAAATGGGCTTGTAGATTTTCATTAAAAAATAAACACATTTCTTCACCTGAGGTTTTTCTTAAAGCTGGATATTTAAAGAGGTCTTCTTGCTGCTTTTTTTTTTTTTTTTTTTTTTTTTTTTTTTTTAATGTAGTACTAGGGGATGCACTGTGTGGAACCTCAAGTTCAGTGGATACTAAAAGCCTTAAGTGCATGTTTAGCACTAGAGAAAGCCCCATCATCTGATACCTTACTTCTTTATATGAATTCATAGTATAAAGTGGAAAATGACTGTCCAAGTCTAGGGTACTTCTGAGAGCCGGTAGGTTCTAGGTTCTACTGTAGTTAAGAGGGCATTTTTTGTTTAAGAACAGAGAAAGAATGAATTAAAAGCTTTGCCTTCTGTGGCCAGCAAAAGATAAAGACATTCACTAAATAAACCTGCCCTCGTCAGGGTTCCGGTCGTACATACAGTGTATCTGATATCAGACAACAGAGAAGAGCAGTGTGAGAGCGAGAAGGCTGAGAAGCCAAAGGAATCAGGAAACTGTAAAACTGTGTTTGGTATCTGTCAGATTCTTTTTAAGTGGTCTTTTTAAAGAGCGATGAAATATATTTCAGCAAACAACTTATAAAATAATCCCATAAGAATTGGCCTATGAAGGAAAAAGATAAGCTAATGGCATATCAATTATTAATACTTTGTCCAGTAGCTGTTTTAGGTACAATGCAAACTTGCTGTTTCACAGTGGAGAAAAAATTCTGTTTTGTTTCTGCCCACTCTGTATTAGGGTTTATTGGAAAAGAGAACAACACTGTTTTTAAGAGAAATTTAAACATTTTAAGAAACTATATATATGTAGTTAGTAAAGATAAGGGCAGATGTCAGATAGCATTTTGAAAACAGTGATTTTAAAAGCGTATTAGGATTGAAGTTAAAGAAATTACTTTATACTTACTCCAGATAGCTGAAAGAATGGTTAGAGAAATTTGGGAAGATGGCTCTACTCATAGTCCAAGGGTTCTTAACCTTGGTCCATGGACTAAACATGGTGGCCAGAGATAGAAAGTAAAAGGTTGAATTTGTAGAGTGGGAAAAAAATCACAACTATAATTTCACTTATATCTAATTTTACAATTTCACTTATATATAAATTTAGAATTTCTTTTTGTTATCAATGTAGACTATAAACTAGTCACATTTAATAGTACTTGTGTTTGTCACCAATAGAAATCATATCATATTGCTATTCTCATAAGTATCTTAGACTATCACTACTTCGAATTTTTATAGTTCTTAGGCGCAACACTAAATGTTGTTTTTTTTAATATTTATTTTTTAATTGTAGTTGGACACAATACTTTTATTTTTATGTGGTGCTAAGGATTGGACCCAGAGCCTCACACGTGCTAGGCAAGCACTCTACTGCTAATCTACAACCCCAGCCCATAAATGTTATTTAACACCTTAATTAAAAAGGATAGGCTGGGGTTGTAGTTCAGTGGTAGAGCACTTACCTAGCATGTGTGAGGCACTGAGTTCGATCCTCATAAAAATAAACAAAAAATAAACAAACAAAATAAAGGTATTGTGTCCATCTACAACTAAAAATATTTTTTTAAAAACGTATATATTATTATATATTTGGGTCTTTATTAATGGTTTCCTTTGTAATCTTAACATTTTATTCACTTAAGGTTATTTTAAGAAGGGTTTTTAACATATTTCATACTGTTTTAATATCTTAATTCCCATCTCTAAAGAAGAAATAGAAGGACTATGGTTTAGACTTAAACTTCTAACCATCAGAAAAACATATTTTGATAAAATGACTTGCCCTTAGGATACACTAGACTTCATAAGATATATCTGATTTGAAGCTCAAATAAGAAACTCTATGAAAATAATTTGACAGCATATTTTGAGTTACCTCAAACTATAAACCTTGTGATAGTCACAATAGTTTATTTTCTAAATTGATACATAAGATGTAAAAGTTGGACATATCAATGGGATACCATGTAAAGCTCCATACATGTATATACTATAAAATGTTAAATCAGGTTAAACATGTTTATCTCCTCAAACATTTATCATTTATGATGAAAACTTTCAAAATCATTTCTTCTAACTTTTGGAAATGTATAGGACATGATGGTTTCCTATGGTCACCATACTATGCAAAAGTTTTAAAACCCAGCCTTGACCTCCAGGAGTTTCCAGTCTCTTTAGAGAAAGCCAATAACCACTGGAGACATTTATGATTACCTATGAACATGCACAAATAAATAGGGTACAACTAGAGTGTATGCGGTTAAAGACTTGGATGGCCTTGTGTGGATAGGAGCCAGATGCCTGGAGGCTTGTGAAAGAGTGGAAGGAGACAACAGGAAGGCACCCAGATGAGTAGAATCAAATGGTGAAGCCGTACAGTGGGCAGTAGGAAAGAAAGTTCATGCTTCGTAGTTACAAGACATAAGCTTGGAAAAAGGGCAGGCAGAGTCAGAGGGCAAAGAAGAGAACATGAGGCAAGACAGTGAGATTTCTTTCTTTTGGTTTTGTTTGTTTAGCTAATATGCTGCAGGCAGGTTGTTAAAGTCACTGAATATAAGATGAAATGCAAAAAAAAAAAAAAAAAAAAAAAAGGAAATTGCCAGAGGAGAAACCAGAGTAGAGCCTTCAGACTAGAACTACACACAAAATGAGGTGGTGAGGGAGGTAGACCCTGCTAGAGTATGGTGGCCACCGTGAAACTCATAAGAAACAGGTCACCTGAAGGTTGGTAGTAATGTATGGATAGGAGACGATAAAGGAGACATGGGGAAAAGATAGTTGGAGTCTTAGAAATTTAGAAAAACAATGCTATAGACCAAGAGATGAGAATCTGGGTCCCAGGTGCTGTCTCTGCCATGCCTTCTCCGTCCATTACACAGCTGTGTGCCATTTCTGTGTTTCGTTTTCCCATTTTTCCAAGTGGGGTTGATTATGTGAATGAAATAGCTCAAGAAATTTGATCCCTTGGATTGAAATAACCTTATCATCCTTTATAAAGTTTGTGATTTCTTAGTAGAATGGGGAAAAAAAAAAAAACCCATCCCACCTTGTGAGTGAAAAACAAAAACTAAATCAGGGACACGCTACTCTTCTAGGAATCTTAAGCTGTGTAATGCCAAGCCATTATCAGAACTAATGTCATTGTTCTGGAGGGTTTTCCTACTCATAATTTCTTTTACTTTTCCATTGAGAATCATGGTAATGCTTAATGTGTTTAAGTTACAGCATGAGAGTCTCAAAATGTGGACTTTGAAACTCAGGCAGAAATTTCAATGGGCTACTAAAGGACATTACATTCAGTGGCTTAAAAATCGGATGGTCTCTTTTTAGTCCCTGGACTTCTATTTTCATGGTACCTTTTTGTTTTCATTTTCTATTATATTTTCAGTTGCAAATGAATGAATAGGAAAGGATCACATCCTGATATTGTCAGAAATATTAAATGACTATTATCATTTATAATCATAGGGTCACATGTAGAAGGCATTTAGTAAGGGATCTAGGGAATATTCATTAAGAGAAAATCATAAAAACACCTTAGAACTAAGGCCTCAGGGGCTTTATTTTCTTTTCTTTAGGGATGAGAAAATGAGGCTCCTTGTTTCATTTTCTTAAAACTCTGTTTTATTTTAAGACGGTCAAATCACAGCAACCTTGACTTCCAAAGTCATGTTTTACCCACTGTTGGCATAGCATAACAGTTCACTTCCCAAAAGGGTTCACCCAAGTTCCCCTGTCTGAATAGTAATAGTAAATTCTGCATTACTTTTAAAAGATGAGTTGACTTGCCATAAATTGCTTGCAAAATAAATTGCATAAGCAGATATCCTTTTTGATTAAATAAATGTGTGTATAAAGGTAATTAAGAGGAGAAAAAAACTAGAATTGAGTAACTAGGAAAGATTCTGTTGAATAAAGGCAGCAAAAACAATGTTTTAGGGAATAGTTATATAATTATATATAATAATATAAACAGATAATTAGTTACATGTAAATTCAATTTTAACACATTATTTTTAAATACATTTGGAAAATCAAGAATTATATTGTAATGCCAACATATTTTCTAATGTCCCCTTTTTCTCAGTTTAGAATTTGCAATACACCATTTACTTTAAGCAATATTTGCTAGAAAATAAACAAGTTATGTAACAAAGAAGCACGTATTTGGACTTTATTTGAACTCTCTGTGCATTGGCTTTACGAGGAAGAAGAAGTGGTGCTTCCTACACCATGTGGTTAGTGAACCTGTACTCAAGTGATTTATCCTGCAGCTCAAGAGAAACACTACAGAATCCTCAGTCACACATTTTGGAGGACATAGAATTTGGGGGATACGGGGTAAAAATGGGAGTTCATATCCCACTTGAATCAAAGTGTGAAATATGATATATCAAGAACTATGTAATGTTTTGAACAACCAACAATAAAAATTAATTAAAAAAAAAAGAATTTGGGGGAGCATTGAGATGCACTGAAGACAAGAGGAAGTCACTCAGCTCAGAGTTCTGTGGTAATCCCAGAATCGGTCCCCAAACAAGGAGACTTTGTTGCTGAGTGCCTTAAGTTCTGTTCTCTTCTACCCTCTTAAATGTCTCATCCTTCTTTTGCCATATTCTCCCCATCTGTGTTGCTCTTAGATAAATTTTTTCACCTGGTTTCAATTTGAAAATCATTATTGTGCCTTTCATTTTCCTCTCACATAACTTTGGTCTGTTGTTAATTGATCAAGATGACTGTGCATCCATATTTAGTTTTGACCACAAATTTAATTCTAATATAAGATAGAATAGTCTTATGTCAATCATGAAAAGAATAAATTCCTGTAATATTGTGCTTCAGGGCAAGAAAACTAGCACTCTCGTCCATGTAGAAATTCTTTAAGACAGCAGTCCAGTGCTGACTTCAGGATATGAATGTTGGAACCAACTGTCTAGTTCAAGACCCTCTTCTCCAGTGTATAAGTGAGTGACCTCTGGAGGTTATGTCCTTTACATGCTTCAGTTTTCTCATCAGTAGAATAGGATAGTGGAATCTACTCCATAGAAGTGCTATGCTGATATTCTGAGATAATTCATAGATGCACTTAGCAGTGGCCTGAAACTTCTTTTCCTCTATTATTAGCTCAAAAAAGACATTCTTCAGTCTATTGGGACCTATTACTAAGTATATTCTTCTTAAATTTCTGATTTTGGTGGATAACTATAATGTATCTTCTCTACTAAAGATTTGTTGTTGTTGTTGTTGTTGTTGTTTTTGAAGAAGAAGCAGCAGCTAAATTTGTGGTCTTATTTGGGTTGAATTTCTTAATCAATTAAAAGAGTTGCCTAAATGATAAACTATCAAAATAAAAATATAAGCCCCCCAACTTCAACAGCTGAAGATATACTGGTTACTCTAAGGAACACAAACTGCAGAACTTCAAATGTCTTTACTGTGTAGAAATCTGCACCTTGAGCACAAATGTTTGATAAATCCAACATGCTGGATTTCCCTGCTACCAGACATTTTCTTACTCTGCTTACAGTTTATTTGTCTTAGTTAAGTGTGTTGCCTGAAATGAAAGGTTTTCCCCTATCATGTAATTACTGTTTTAAAAATAAAGCCAGATTTTTTTTTATGGTTTGGGGAGTGCAAATATATAAGGTATGTTTTTCTAATTATGAAGCTGCTGTCAAACAGGTCTATAAAGCAGATGCACTTTGCAAATTAGAGGTTGAATCCAAGGTTCCTACAGCTCAAAAATGGCTCCTTCTCTGGACGCTGCTGTAGCCTGTGGCACTGAAAGCAGGTGTGGGGTGAACATATTGTCTCCAAGACCAAAGTTCTGTGTGTAATCCTTCCAGATGCAGGGCAGATCCAAATATCCTTCGGCAATCAGATTTCGTGTTGGCACCACCTGCTAGCAAAGAGTTTGCGGAAATTGAACTATGGCTGCTTGATCTTTCAAGACTCCCATAGACCCAAGTCCCCCTGACATAAGGACTTGGTTTAATTTCTCAACCTGTCAGATAGTTCATCTCAGGAACTCTTCTTGCTTTGCTTTTTTCTACTTAATTCCTTCTGCTGATAACAGCTTATAGGTTTTCTGAAAGATCTGAAATACTCTTCCTAATTCAGTATTATCATAACTAGATTTCTGATGATTAAGCTTACCATGTGAATCAAGGGAACTGCAGGAAAACTGCTTTGTGTGGTATGCATCAGGCTACCTCATTTATAAGAACTACGAATCTCTAGTTTATTGGAGAGAAGTATACTCAGCTTTTATCTTCACCCTCCACCCTCAAATTGCACCTAGAAGAAAAATATATTGAAATTTCTTTCAATTTATTTTTGAGATTTAATGTCATATTTATCTGAAGGAAATTTTCCTCCAGTTCTCTTTTAAATTGAAGCTATTGAATGATTTTTTTTTTCTGGAGGGTGAATAATGTCCATCTTCTACTAAGTAGAGTCACTTAGATGACTCTCTCTCCCTGACCATGAAAGATGGGAGGAAAATTAAATTCTGTTTGTAGCTGAATACTGCTTATGAAAATGGAGAAAGACAATCAATATAAGAAGTTAGTGCAGCCAGAAAATGGGAAAAAGCACCTCCCTTCAGACAGCAACCTTCAGATATTTTATTATAACTGCTGATTTCCATGCTGGTCAAACAGGATGAGGTTCTATGGTTACGTCAGCACACACCGGGAAACTTGCCTAAAATTACTCATGGTTCAATGAATGTCCTTGATTGCAATTTAAGTCTTCTCTGCCCAGGCCAGTGACCTTGAGTCAAAACATTACTTCATAGAAGTGTGTAGTTCTGGGCCCTACATCCAGTAGCTCTTACCCCCATCTACTAAAAAGTCTTTATTTTCATTTTTTTTTAGTAATACTTAACAAAAATGAGAAGTCTGCCTCAGATCATATAACCTCTTGGTCGTGGTGTGGATGCTGATAACTAAAACCCACTGAGAAAGTACCAGTTTCCAAAGGTGGGAAATACATCTTAGGCATTAATATTAATTTCAGAAGTCAGTATTTTCATTCTGTGAAAGAAGTTTTGTCATGGAATGTTTTGTTGGAATGAAGATGAAAATCTGTCGTGGAATGTGTAGAAACAAGGAGCATTTGCCACTAAAGAAAAGGAAGGAGGGATTTCAGCAAAGTTTCATGTAGATGAGGAAGCCATAGTGCAGCTCTAATACCCAAGTGTGCTAGGATTCAGAACAAAGCCCGGGAGGTAGAATGGATATGCTGAAGTTATTCCATGTCAGCTTTTGAGATATCTCTGGGAAAAAAAATGTAGATTATTTTATAAGTTCAAAGGCTCATAAGAAAATCATGAACAAAGACTCCTAAATAATATATTATTTGCTCTTTAAAAAAGATAGAAAAAGATCACCAAAGGAAGTGCTAGAAAGTTTTTGACTAAGGAAGTTTTCCAGTTCTCTTATTTAACCATAATGAAGACCTCAGTTCATTGATATGTACATAATGAAGTCTGAGCTCAGCAGTTCTTTTTGTTTGTTTTTTGTCTTGAGTAGTCTTCAATATTTAGAAATATACACACAGTACATTCTGTTACTAATTTTGGATACTGGATTTCTGATATATGGACCCTTGCTCTTTATCTAATTGTCAAGATTAATGCAATATATAGAAGTAGAGAATTTCTGGTTGAAGTTTTCAGAGAAAGATAACAAAGGAGTCAAAACTAAACCTATGTGATATAACAATCTAAGAAGGTCACTTTTGTTTTTAATACTAAGAACCAGTTATTTTGGCATAATAATAAAACAATGAGTTTATTGTAAGATTGTGGAGCTGGAATCCCAGACACACCAGTCCTGAGGAAAAAAACTTCCACTTCACACCAATTCCCCATCTGTTGATGGGAACTAAATGGAGAAAGGGTCATGGGAAATCAAACCACTCCGTGCCCTTGCAATTTGCAACCATCCTGTTTCGCTTTCTCTAGATCCACATGTCTCAGGATGAGATCACAAATGTCTTCCCCCAATCCATATGCTGCTTCCACTCATTCATTTCTATTTATTGCAAAAATATTTACTGAGCACCTATCATCAGCCAAACACTGTACTAACCCTGGGGATACAGTGATTTGCACTTCCTGACAGGCTTCTGACTTCATGGTCCAGCGATCTTTGGGGACAGTGACATCTCTGATAGGAAGAGAAAGGCTCAGGCAGAAATTCTACCCAAGCAGATCTGCTGTCTTGCTACAACTTATGGAGGAAAGTGCTCATTAGGATCATGATGACTTAGATTTCTCTACAGTAACTTAGGAAGCTCAGCCATAGCTTCCCCATGAGTATCTCTTCTTTGCCTCTCCCCTTATGTTAGTGGGGCTTATCAACCCTGTCAGTCATCCTTGTCTGCAGTGGACTAAAAGGCCAGTTTTACTTATTACTCCCTCGCTGTCAACCTATTCTGTTCTACTTTTCTCTGTTTTAGGTTACTTTAAAAAAGAAATTGAAAAAAAAAGAAAGAAAGAAAGAAATTGGCTTCTGATTTTGTCATGGTTCCTTTTTATGCAGAAGTTCCATACAAACTATTAAACTAATACATCCAGTATTGTTGGATTAGACTAAAAAAGCAGAGACCAACATGGAAAGCGTAAGATTCTAGCAATATTTGGGTGGTCTTAGCTCCAAATCCAGCTAACAAGGAAATTTATTATAGACTGACCCATGAAGGGAGCAAAAGCAAAGCAGAATTGCTGAAAGTTGGCTTAGACTCTACTGTTCCAGGCCTTTCTCTCTCTTACCAGCTTAATCTCACTTGATTGTCACAACTTAATTATACTGATGGAAACCATGTGTAGGAAATTTTCCTCTACCACATCTAATTAGGTATATCCCCCCAAACTTGAACTTTATGTCACTGAAGTTTACTTAAGAGAGTCAAAGCTCTCAGTCTTACCTCATTATCCTCAGAGCTTCTTCTCCAGGGAAAGTATATAACATACCCTTTAACCCACAAGAAGTGTGACTTCTCAGGAGAAGAAATTCACAAGTAGAAAAAGAACAATCTCTAGACTTGCCCCAATGCTCAGTATATGTGTACATTACAAGGGCACCATGCATATCTTGAGAAACTGTCATGACCCCAAATATTCTTACCTGGACTCAGTGTCTCTCCTTTATCTTCACAACATTGCTGTGAGGTAGGTGGAGCAGATGTCACACTAGTTTTCACAGAGGAAAGTGGCAGCTTGCTGATTGACCTCTCAGAAATATGAGCAATCAAATGATATTAACATACCAAGTTCACTCCCTGTTTTATATGGATTACATCAGTGGCATTCTCTTAGAGTGGGTGGCCTAGACTGTTCACCTTAAAAAAAAAAAAAAAAAACCTGTCTTCTCTGTTCTCCTCCCTACAATGTCTCTCACCCAAAATAAAGGCAAATCAACTTTATCACATTAACAATGAGGTATACTCATCAATTAATTAGGTATTTACAAAACCTTTGAAAGTTGCTGAAAGGAATATTATAAGAAGTTTAAAATGTGGCCCCTGTCCTTGAGAATCTTAAAACTTAATTGAAGGAACAGGACATGGACACATTAACATTTAAGAGGTGATGCAGAGCTATATGTGATTGAGTGCCAGGTGACTCAGCGTTACATGAGTTCAGAGGAGGGAAAGAACATAGTGGGCTTAACAGAAGAAGCTGCAGGACTATGATGAATGACTAAAACCAAGATCAGCCAGCCGAAGGGCTTCTAGTTGGGGACAACCTGATGAGCAAATTCTAGAGATGGAGATGGACAAGGTATTTTGAGGGACAGTAAATTAGTGAAATACAAATCAAAATTTGCATAAAGGTGAGAAGGAAAATTCTTTCAAGCAGATTGAGTGGGGAGTCTCTAATGCCAAGTTGAGGGACCTTGTTTTGATAGGAATATAAAATCTTTTTTATTGTTTTGAATGAGAGAATAAGACAGGGATACTCCTTTAAGCAAAACTGATCAGATGCTCCATGTTTTGAAAATATTAGAACTTCCGCCTCAAGCTTATTTCCTCACTTGTTCAGTATGTATTCTTCCATAACTAACTCAGCCCTATGGAAATTTTGCAGCTCTCCCCATGGAGTTCATGCCTCCTTGTTCTGAGTTGCAGATATGATAACATCTGCAATGACTTTCTCTTTGCTTACCCCATTTTTAGCAGTGGGCATGGCACTTGAATAGGTCATATCACCAGACTATGCTCCATTGGAAGCAAATTAAATAACATCACCTGTCGTTTATCAAGAGTGTTTGCTCTGAATCAGGCATTGTACTAGATGTTTTACAAATAGTAATTTATTATCTGTAATCCTCAATCATTCAACAAAATAGTCATTAACCCCATGTTAGAGCTGAGGAAACTAAATTTTGCCCCAATTCTAATTGATGTTAAGAGGCAGTGATTCCAAGGTCCAAAGCCCATTCTCTTTGCTTCTACTGGCTATTTCCCCATGTTTTAAAGGCCTAGAGCACCTATCATGGTGCATGGCACATGAGAAAAGTCCAGCACATGTTTTTAAATGAAAGAAGGAAAAAGAACTTGGGAATACTAGGAATAAGTAGAAAACATAAGGCCCAAGGACAGATCTTCAGTTGGCAGAGCCTTGCTTCTGCCATCCACAGAAATGCATGCTTTGGTGACAGTGGGTGCCAGCCAGCTCTAAGTCGGTTGTTCTGCAGGAGACTAGGGTCAGCAGGAGTGCTCACCAGCCTCACACCTTCCCCAGTCTCCTTCAATACAATGAGGGAATTGAACTAAATGGTCTTTAAAATTCCTTATAACTTTTATATTCTCTTCTAGAATCTGAGAAAATAGCATGCTTAAATTAGTTCAATGAGAAAGCAAATGACTGGTAGTCCTTACTTTGATCTTTTTTTTTTTTTTTAATAACTTAAAAGGGACATTTGTTAGTGGAGGTGATACTTGATTTGGCAGAATGTTAGGCATTTTGGGAGTATTTGTGTTCAGAGATACTACCCAGCAGGCTGGTCCCACTCCACAGGTCTCCCACAACTGACTTAAGTGCCCCAAGAGAATCCTTTGAACCTCTCTATGAATACCTTTCCTCTAGCCCCTCTGCATAGGCTTACTGCTACTTTTCTTCTCCTGGGATCTGAGGGACATGAGACCAGATCTCTGCCTTCCCAGCCTTCTACCCATGTTGGAGGAAGTAGGGATCCTCTTTAGGACCCAACCTGAGAAAGCCACGCTGAGGACAGGCCTCTTCTTGGCAGGACTCATTGCATCTAGGCAGTTTGGGAAGTGTTGGGAGGATTTCCAGCTTAGATATAAGCAGAGTGCCCTGCTTTCTCTGTACAAAATTTTAATCATATTCTTTATCTCATTAGCAGATAAAGTTACTCTAAATTATCTGAAGACATTTTCTTTGTTCACATGTAGATAGAGCCAGGGTTTGTGTGTGAAGAAGGATGAGTGTATGATCCAGTAAGGAAAAAAGAAGACCCAGGTTCTGACCTCAGTACACAAATTGTATTTTTAGAAGCCCCTATTAAGTAATTTAAGAAGAAATAAGAGCCAATTTCTTCAGTTTATTAGTAGACATGGCAGATTGATGTTTTTACCTACTATGTCTTAAGATTCCAGAGGCGAAGTTCAAAAATAACAAAAACAATTCCATTTGCCTAAGATTCTATCTGAAAGGCAGGAAGAAATCCTGTTATTCCCCATGATCCATTAGATGTTAAGATATTTATATATGCCTCTAATTTTACCCTCGAAGCTGATTTTCTGGGGACCTGTTCCTGCTCGTGAGGATGTTAGAATTTAGAGCTTCACAGTGGTCAGGAAGCAGTTTTGCTTCCATTCTGTTTTGAATCATTTATTGTAAAATATATGTCATATGCCTCATTTGCTATAAAATCTATTTTATTGTGGTACTTAATTAATGATCACTTTGACCGTTTGTGGCAAGTGGCCAAAAATTTATCTTTGCCTTTTTTTTTAACTGCCAGTGTTTGAGAAAAGCAGATTAGGTAAAAACATATCAATCTGTGGTATCCATTAATAAATGAGAAAGGGACTGTGATTTCTTCTTAAACTATATAGTAAAACCTTTAAAAATGTATTGTTTGTTTTGAATCCTGAAAAAATGCTGTGAAATTCAAAATTAAAGTATATTATATATTTATGATGTAGACAGAACATGTATACATAAACTTTTAAATTATTTTGCGAGTTGATAGTGAAAGAATGAGAGAGAGAGAGACAAAGAAAAAGGTAAGGGGAAGGAAAAGATGGTGGGAGAGGAGGAGGAGGAAAAAAAGGAGAAAATATGTTGATGTTTAAAATTTTTAATCTATTGTTCATAAGTGGAGTTGAAGAGATTCCAACACTGAATCCTATGCAAATAGCAAGAAATGTGTATGCCAAAGTAGAAGATTCATTAATAACTTGTATTGGTAGCAACATAGAAGTCTAACATTCCTTTCTTTCACTAAGAACTTGTTTTTGATGAACAAGGAAGCTTCAGAGAAGTAGACTCTTCCCGGCCTTTCAAGATCTCTTTTATGATTTGGCTTCACTGTGAGATCAACCCAAATGCTGCTGCCTGATATCAGAGTTTAGTTTGCAACCCATAAATATGGAAAGTGCGGTTTGTCACTTGCATTTGTTTTACACTTACAAATTAGAAGACACATTTACTGTAAATATAGTTAGCATCCAGAGGTTTCAAAGCTAAGAATATGCACGTTCAAATGTCTTTGCCTTATTTATGCTGTGGCTACCACATTTGTATAAACAGAAAATTACTCCATTCATGCTTTATTACTTCTTCTTTTGTACCACAGGCTTGACCCCAGTCATCATAAATTGAGAAATAGTGGGGAACTAATGGAGACAGATGGGAATATGGCTTGCCATTTACTCAAATTGGTAAAGTAATTAACCTCAAGGTGCTGGTTTGCAAGAAAAATTGTTGGAATATCTCAGGACGTCGGTAAACAGACTCCCGCTTTAACCAGTTCTGACAACTGCATCATAAACTAGACTTATTCTGTTCAATTGACCTGTCAACGTCTTGAGTCCAAATAAAGATTTGTATTACAATGCACTTGCTGAGAAGTGGGAGAACACCACTGCTGTTTCTTTTCAAATGGGTTGCTGTTCTCCTCCTGCTGCATAGGAGCTGGACTGTCATAGATTCATTCTTCAGCTATTATATTCCTTAGAAATCTTCCATTACTGATTGTGTGACAGCTTCGTGACAGCAGATGGTAGTCATTTGGCTCCAGAAAATGAAATGAAAAAACATGGGCCAGGCTGGCTGGGCTCATTTAGAACAGCGGTGGACAGAGGCCAGATCTAGATTTTATTTATCCAGGGATGTCCTGAAATGAAGCCAGCGTTGTGTTGGTCTTGTGTTGTTCCCTACAGATTGGGGGGTGGGACTAGATTTCTGCAAATTATTATATAAATCAAAGGTGGTCTTTTAAATAGGGCTATTTGACCAAACAAAAGTATATTCCTTTTGAAAGCAGACTGATTTCCCTGACCTCTACCTACCTCTTTCTCTTCCCCACTCGCCCCTCTCCGTCTTCAGTCTTTGTTGAGAGAGCATTTAGATTTCTCTTTCCACATCATCAGCTGTGAGATGTTTCTATAGCAGTGTGTTCCATCTTCAGGACATGGCAGCTTCTGCCATAGTCAACTGAGTAACTGGGAGGGGTTTGAATCATCTTTATGGCTATTTACCTCGTTTTAGTTCACAGTAAAAGCAATCTTTAACAGGCGGGCGGGCTCTTGGTTATCGATAGCCCATAAAACTTATCTAGAAGGGCATATGTCATGGGAATATAAAGAGTAATTTTTATCTCAAGTAAATATATCCATTCATGAAAGAGGAAAACTAAAAATATTTTGTGGTATCTCAATTTGAAGAAAACTCGGGTGATTCAGAATTAGGAGTTCAGGATTATCATGATAACTCTCCTCATGTATATACGTAGGAGAAAATAGTCACAAAGTGAGCAAGCCTACTTTACTAAGTTCACTTCAGGAAGGCAGCAATCTGAGAACTGAGCTGGGTGTGGACACAGGATGGCAGTGTTATAACCCTGACATCTGCTGAGCTGGGCAGCATGAATTGTTCTATCTACAGGGGATCCTCTGGGAAGACTCAGAAGCTCCTGTACTTTCAAAGGGGAGATTCATAACTGCCTTGAGTGAGTTGTTTATATAGACCCATTTGAAGAATAATGGCCAAATAATTTGTTTACTTGTCTTTGAGTTTTATTTAAAAACAAATAAACAAACCTATCTGGAAATCCATGGAATTCTTCCTTTAAAACAAAATACCCATGCTTCCTGCAAAATCTCCTACAAATAGAAAGTTGCCTATAAATTGAACCTTAGTTTCTCTTCATTCTTTGTAATATCTGATTTTAAAATACTTCGAATTAAGACAAACTAGAAGTCACCTTCACAGAATGCTATGATTTGCTGAGCACATCCGAAGTCCTTTCTCTTGAAAAGTAAGTCGTCATTGTTGAACTCAGTAGGAGATACATTCTCTGTCCTTTCCCAGGAATTTCCCTCTGAGGTGAACATATTCATCTTTATTGGAATCTTCCCTCTCTGGACTCACGTCCTAATCTGAGTTGCCTTTTCTAAAGAACAAATGTTGACATTTCAGTCTCCCCATCTTACCCAAGGCTCTTCCACTCATTCCTCCAACTGTGACCTTCAAAAACTGGAATTCTGCTGGGTGCAGAGGAGCATGGCTAAATTCAAGCAACTCAGGAGACTGAGGCTGGAGGCACAAATTAGAGGCTGACCTGCCTCAGCAACTTGATGAGATGCTCAGAAACTTAGTGAGGCTCTGTTGCAAAACAAAAAATTTTAAAAAGAGTTCTGGGGATGTAGCTCCATAAAGCATCTCTGGGTTAAATCCCCAGCAAAAAACAAACAAACAAACAAACAAAAAACAACAACAACAAAAAAAAAACTGGAATCCTCAGCTTACTAAATATGTCTTTGTTTCTTTGACTCCATGCCTGATATTTTAGGTTTCTCATATGTAAGTACATATACGAGTATGTGTATACATCTGGTGTATGTGCATAATAAACACAGTTTTAACAGAGCAGCATGGTATTTTCATCTCATCAAATGTCTAGTGCTATACAATCAAGGTATAGTCTCTCAATAAAAGCAGTAGGAGTTAAAGAAAATGTCATGAATTCAAGGCAGCTATATCTAAATTGACCTCCAAAGAGTGAACTCCAAAATTACAAGGTCGTGTACATTAGGGTATAACTTATTAAAAAATAACATTATGCAATTTTGGAGCTGACTTCATCATGAGTTAACTTCCAATTGAAGGCTATGTAGGTTACAATTCATGGTTTCTGCTTCGTAGTTTGTGGCTGATGACTACATTAACTTAAATGGGTGATGACTTCACAGATAACATCAAAAATGCTTTTAGGGTGCCTTCTGCCTATGACTATTTCCATCATTAAATTAACCATGAGTTAATGTGTGACTGTTAAAGAAAACACAAGGCAGCATTTTGCAGTGATAGCTAATGGATTAGAATGGCATTAAATATTTTCCTCCTGGCAGACATAACATTTTATAGTTTGGCTTTAAAATAAAGGGTATTTTATATACACTGTAATTTCATTCAGTTATTTCTCAGACTTTGGCACCTCCATTGGCTAGTTCAAACTTTACACCACCATCAGAAGAGAGTGCATTTAACTTATTGCTGTCTCTTATTAGGCACATGTTCTCAGCAGGCACCAGCAGCCATGGCAAATGAGAATAAACCCAGTCTTAAGTGGGCACCTTTCCATATATTTCCATGTCCACATGTCTGTCTGTTATATTTATGTGTCTATATTTATTTGCTCCCAGCCTATGAGAAGTTGAGCAGTTTAAACCCATTTGTTACCTGAATTGTTTTCTCCTGTTTTAAAACATTTTAATTTATAATCAGACAAGAAGAACAGATGTAAGAGTTGTAATTTAATCATTTTATTGCTATCTTTGTATATTTTGAAGAATTAGGTATTGTACTCGTGGGAAGTCGTATTTTATGCCTAGTTGGAAAAATGAATAATGTAATAATATGCAAAATGTAAAGTTTTAGAACTTCACTACTGAGTAAGGCATATAAACTAATGATCTGGTTAAGGTCCCCTGTGCACCATAATAAATATGGACTAAATTTGTCATTATAGCTTTAGACAGAGGTTTCAGGCAACAGATTTAATTAAATCCTTTTTTAATATTCATACTTCTAAACTGCATAATTCCCTTCTACTGTAAAACTGAGTGCTATATTAAAACAAACAAAAACGGCAGATTACTAAATGGATATTAGCGTGAAGTCAATAAGCATTTAATTCTGGAGAGAACTCAGTGAGGAGAGAGTAAGCTTTGTGGAGCGCTCAGAAGATCGTAACTCAGATCTGCGAAGCAGTTCACAGAGGCTTCCTTCTGTTTTCACCCTGACTTTTGTAAGGGAGGTTAATTAGTTATTTGTGGAACTCATAAAAGACACAGGGGCAACACAAGAAGGCCTTTTGTTAGCCATTGAAGAGTGACAGTTATTGAAAAATATACTTCAAAGCCCAAGAGGAATTGGGTTGATGACATTGAGGTAGTCTAGAATATGTGGATACTGATAGCATTTTGGAAGGTTAAATAAGAAGATCCTTATTCTGGAAGGTCTTGTCCTCCCATGACACCCAGCCCAGGGACTTGAGTTTCCCCTAACCTATAATATCTCCTCCTAGATACCTGCACAGAGCAAATCTGGATGTTTATGTTCCTTGTTTTTATGTGGTTAAAGCTCCATTCTGAATATTTTCATGGGAACATTTTTTTTTTTCCTAAGGAGGGTCAAGTTATCCACAGAGGAACTACATCTTAAGCCTTTGAAACAAATGTTTCACTAGTGCTGACTTTATGGGCATCTCTGTTAAATAACCAAATCAACTTCTACTCCTCCAAAGTAATTACTTGGGTCAGATTGCCTTTGGAATCTGTAAGTCGGATTAAAATCTGATTAAATAGTCCCTTACTGCATTTTATCCACCTGTACTGGATTTCTGTACATACATATTTTTCTGCTCCTTAATCAATTTTCTCCCCTAAAATTAAGATTCCTGTGTCTCACTCATCATTGTTTAGATAGCACCTATCATCAGCAGTGCTTGCCACAATTTGGAACCAACAAGTGTAAGTTCAATGAATGGATTTTCATATCCAATAAATAACACTGTAAATTTTTGTAGCATAAAGCAGCATGTAGTGCAGCTAATCTTAGTCCCAAATTGTATGGATTGAAAAAAATGGACTAAAGAGAGTTTAATTGACTTGCCCATGGTTATATAAAAATTATTGGATAATGCTGATGGAGGAAGAGGTGACTACCTTGTGAGACAGAGCAAGAGATAGATGGAAAATAATTCATACTCTTTGTCTTCATAGTAGTTCACAGTCCATTAATAAGACAGTAAATATAAGCATGTAATCAATTAAAGAGCAGTTCCAAGCAGCAAAAGATTAAACACCAAAATATGTACGTCCGAGTTAAACCATTTACACTATTAAATAGCATAGGAAAAGCACAAAGGTGGTTGACCTACCTGGGAGGGGCTTCAGGGACAGTTGTATGGTTTATTTAACTGGACCTTGAAGGACAAGAGAGATGAAGCCCTACACACTGCATTCTGGAGTAAACTGAATTTTTCAGAACGTTCTAACAGAGAAGCAGTGGGAGAACAACAGCATCTTGTGCTTCTACCCCACTAAGCACTTCTCCTGACCCCACTGGCTAACACCCCAAAAGAGAGCCGAATGCCTTCTTTCCTTCCTGTGTAGATTTGGTTCAGAGAAACAGACTATCCACTCTGAATTTTTGTCGTGAAACAAGTTCACAGTTGATAATATGGTCCTGAAGTCAGGAGAAATGGATTCATTTTCATTTTCTATGACTACCTTTGAAGTTGTTGAGGGAGGATAATTATTTTCCCTCTTCAAAGTATTTTCTCACATCATTTTCCTGGAAATGACAATCGGGCAGTGCCCCAGGTTGGCAGATTCAACCTTAGTTTGATGAATGCAATTCCGAACACAGCCCTTGATTCAGCGTTAGTTTCCATGGCTCAAAATTCAGCTTTGCAGAGTGAATTGTCATGTATTTTTGGCAAACCATTTCTTCCTTCGACTTTAAAACCAAAAGAGGACAGAGGTGGTTCCAAAATTATTTCAAACTGGAAAGCCAGCTTGGAGATGAAGATCACATTGAATTTGATCTCCCAAATGTGAATGAGGAAATAAAGATGTCCAGCGTTCTTAATGACAGTTATCACATTGATTAATGTTCTTAAGACAGATACAGTTGTAGTCCTAGGTACCAAACCAAAGGCATCTTCTCTAGGACAAGCTGATTATATGCTAAGTTACAACTATTCCTACAAAGTAACTTAGACTCAGTGCTTTCTTTTCCAAGCATTCACCATATTTTGATCATCATAAATGACTTTTAGGAGTAAATTTCCTCTTAGAAGAAAGAGAAAATTGATTCCATCATATTTAACATAAGCATAAGGACTTGAGCCTCCAGGCACAAATAACAGCATCAAGATTTACTTTCCTGCCTGAAAAACCAGAAGAGAGGCAATATATAATTTTTAAAAATGATTTCCAAGTCACTGGAGATCAGGCAATGAAGAACAGTGATCCCTGAGAGACAGGAAACAGAAATGACTCCTACAATTTCTCCAACTTACAGAGAGAGTAGATATCTGGCAAAGCCCAGAGGACCCCCTGAAAAGAAACAAAACTGAGAGTGTGAGGACACCTGGCTGGAATTCCAGGGATGGAGAACAGCTGGAGAGACAGCTCTAGAAATTTGCAGAAGGTTTCCCTTAAGTATTCAGCTTAGCACTAATCAGTACTTGCATGTGAAGAAAGTAGGGAAGGCTGGGCTGGGGTTGTGGCTCAGAGGTAGAGGGCTCGCCTAGTATGCGTGAGGCACTGGTTTGATCCTCAGCACCACATAAAAAAAAGTAAAATAAAGATATTGTGTCCACCTATAACTAAAAAATAAATATTAAAAAAAAGGAAAAGAAAGTAGGGAAGACTGTGGGGAGAACTATCAGAAAGGATTACAGATAATAGTACCCAGCACTCAAATAAGGCTAAAAACTGCCTGTTACCCTTAGCCAAGCTAGAAAACATTAAGATTTACTGAACTCTGGGGAGAATATATGAAAGGGTCCTGTTGAGCAAGTGACATCTTTTGCCTATTATCAGAAGTCTCTGCACTTTTGCCACTGCATCTTGGTATCACAATTGCCAAGGAAAACACAACACATTCAAGCACTGGGTGGAACAATGCTTTACTCAGTCTCCCATGACCAGCGGGTCACTCTCAAGAGTCAATGCAGAGCATTTGTCTTTCATTCAACTTTCTTGTACTGCTGCAGAACCAACACCCACTACAAAAGCTGATCTTGCTTTCTCTTCACTATGTGAGTAAAGCATTATTCCATCCAGTGCTCAACTGCGTTATTTTCCTTGGTGACTCAGATATCAAGATACAGTGGGCAAAAGTATTCAGACTTCTTTCTACTTTTGATAGTAAACAATGGATGCTTTTTACTTGACTGGTCCTAATTCAGGGAATAATTATCACGAATAATTAACCCTAATCTGAATGCTGTTTCAGTCCCTCTATAAATCATAAAAGCAAAACCCAAAAGAATCAAACTGTTTCCAGATAATTTAAATACATCCCAGAACAAATCTCAGTACTACTTATAGGAACATAAGAATAGATGTGACCCAATAATGTAAAAATCCACAATGTTACTTTACAAAAGTATCAGATATGGAAAAAAAGGCAGGAAAATATGGCCTGTAATGAAGAGATAAGTCCATTTCAAAACTTACTCAGAACAGACACAGATGTTTGAATTAGGAAACAAGAATATGAAACTGGATACTGTTATGTATTTTATGTATTCAAAGAGTTATGGAAGCTATAAAAAGAGACACAAATAGAATTCTATAGATGAAAACTCAAATGTGAATGGGATTAACAGTGCATTAGGCATTGCAGAAAAAAATATCAGTCACCTGAAGATATCCTAGTAGAAACTATCCAAAGTGAAATATAGACAGAAAATTTTGATTTTTAAAAATGAAACAGATTATCTCAGTGAGCTGAGGGACAACTTCACGGATACTGAGAATTTTCCAAAATTGTTGAAAATTATAAATCCACAGACCCAAGAAGCTGGATGAACCTCAAGCACAAAAATACAAAAGAAACTACACCAAAGCACAGTTAGTGATAAAGAGAAAACACCCAGAGAAAGAGGAGCCAGATTTAAAAAAAAAAAAAAAAAAGGACAGCTGACATTGGAGGAAGAAACATAAGGTTTATAGCTGCTTTCTCATTGGAAACTGTAAAACAATGTCTTGAAAATACTCAAAAGAAAAGAAAAATGTCAATCTAGAGTTCTATACCAAGTGGAATGACATGCTAACAAAGGTACAAAGAGCACTGGAAATGACAACATGAGTAAGACTGTACAAATTTTTCCAATATTTAATTCTCCTTAAAAGACCAAAAAATAATGTGAATGCAGTTTGGGATTTATAGCATAAGTAAAAGTAAAATGCATGATAAAACTCACACAAAGTTCAGGAAGGAAAGAAGAAAGTATACTATCATCAGGCTCTTTTATGTGAACTGGTATACTATCACTTGAAAACAGACTGTATTAAGTTAAAGATGTGTACTATAAACCCTAAAACAACTGCAAAAATAACCAAGAGTTATAGCAAATAAGCCAACTAAGTATATAATATAGTATCATAAAAAACACTCAGTTCATCCAAAAGAAGGCAGGAAAAGAAGGGAGAACAAAGAACAGATGTGACAAATAGAAAACAAATGGCAAGATGATGGATTTAAACCTAACCATATAAATCATCATAGTCTACTCAAATTAAAAAACAGAGATTGTCAGGTTGGATAGAAAAGCAAGAACCAACTGTATGCTTCCTATAGGAAAAAAAATCCTTTAATTATAAAGACGAGATAGGTGTAAACATATGGAAAAAGATATATCATGTTAATACTAATGAAAGGAATGGCTATGTTAATATGAGACAAAAAGTAGATTTCAGAGCAAATAATATAACCATGAATAAAGAAGGTCATTTCAAAATGAAAAATGGATCATTTCAAAAGAGAACACAAGAATAACAAATAATAATTACAGAGCTTCAAAACATATGAAGCAATATTGATAAAACTCCAGGGAGAAAGAAACAAACTTACAGTAGAAGGTTTAGATACCCCTCACTTATAGACAAAAAAATCTCTAATGACATAAAAGGCTTAAACAACGCTTTTAAACAACTTGACCTAATTGGCATTTATTTCAAAATAAAACAAGAAAACAAAACTCCACCTGATAACAGCAGAGTGCACATTCTTTTTAAATACATGTGGAATATTTATGAAAATAAAACATATTTAAGGCCATAATATAAGTCTTAATGAATTTTAAAAGATTTCAGTCATTCTAAGTGTGTTCTCTGACCATAAGGAATTATCTTTAGAAATCACAACCAAAAATATTTCTAGAAAAGCTTCAAGTTTTGGTAACTAGCACCTTTTGAAATTACTCATGGTTCAAGGAAGTTATCAAAAGGGAAATGAAGATGTATTATGAATGAAATAAAAATGAAAAGAAAATTTGCAGATTTTGCAAGACATCACTAAAGCAGTAGTTGGAGGGAGATTTATAGCACTAAATTCTAATATTAGGAAACAAGAAAGATTTCACATCTGTGTCATCAACTTCTATCTTGAAAGCTAGAAAGGGAACAACAAATTAAATCCAAAATAAGCAAAAACTAGAAATAATGGAGATCAAAGTGGAAATCCATGAAATAGAAACTAATAGAGTAAAGCAATGAAGCAAAAACCCTGTTCTTTGAGAACACTAATTAAAGACTCTTGGTTAAGTGGGAATAAAATAGAACTTTCTCAAATTGATGAGAAGCATCTGCAAAAACTTGTAGCTAACATCATACTTAATGTTGGGAAAATTAAAGCTCTCTCCTTATATTAGTCGGTGGCGGGGGGGGGGAATGCTGTCTGCTCTCATCTCTTTAATTCAACATTGTCCAGGAGGTTCTAGCTAGTGAAATAAAGCATGAAAAAGAAATTACACCATCCCGATTAGAAAAGAAAACATTTTTATGTGCTTAACACATGATAATCTACATAGAAAATTTGAACTCACAAAGAATGCAAGTAACACGTAAATTTAGCAAGATTGAAGGATATAATATCAACATATAAAAATCTATTGTATTTCTGTGTTCCTATATATGTAACAATCAGAAATTGAAATTAATAAGCAATTACCATTTATAATAGCATTCCTAAACACTTAAGAACTTGTAGGGACATGCACAGACCTAGTGTAGTCAAAAATCTTTGAAAAAGAAAAGGTTATTTTGATAAACATTGTAACATAAATGAATTGCAAAATAATTATGATTAGTGAACTAAGATAAGACAAAATAAGTATTGTTTTAGTCAGCTTTTTCACTGCTGTGACTAAAGGAACTGACCAGAACAATTTTAAAGGAGGAACACAGTTTCAGAGGTCTTAGTCCATAAAAGTCAAGTTCAGGGTTCCAGATGAGGCAGAATATTAAGGCAGAAGAGTATGACAGAGGAAAACAGCTCACATGTTGATCAGGAAGCAAAGAGAGAGATTCCACTTGCCAGATACAAATATATACCCAAAGCCATGCCCTAATTCCCAGCTCTCCAGCCACTCCCTACCACTTCAGTCACAGCTCAGTTAATCCCTATCAGGGGAGTAAATCACTGATTGGGTTAAGGCTATAACCTTCTTGCATTGTCTCACATGTGAGATTTTGGGGGACACCTCACATCCAAACCATAACAGGTATATATTATGATTTCATATACAGTAAATAAAATTGTAGAAATGCAAATTAATGTGTAGTGACAGAGCACAGATGAGTAGTTGCCTATGAATGGCAGTGGGTAGTGGAGAGACATGAAGGGATACATTAGAAAGGTGCATAAGGAGACTTTGGGGGTAATGGATCTATTTGTCCATTATCTGGACTATGTAAAAACTTCACAGATGTATAAATATATCAAAACCTATCAAATTGGATACTTTAAATATGTGCATTTCACTGTGTGTCAGTTATACCTCTAATAAGATTGCTAGGAATATGTAATGGTTAGCATTCTGACAATCAAAACATATCTCAAGTAGTTAGAAAAAATTAACATTTTATATGACATTCTCAGTGACACAGAATAGGCTCTTACTAATATTTTCTAGAAAGTGCAACTATTAGGTTTCTCTCTACATTTGTATATTTGACAGCATTCTTCTGTCTAGCATTTTCTTTTGTTCTTGTCTCTCATTTAGGTAGAACTTTGCATTGTTTTTTATCAGTGTTGTGTGTGTCGATATATTTTAGTATTAGGTAATTTCAGGTTACACAGAAGTGAGAATAAGTTTCTGAAATGCAGAGTTGATATATACAATCATGGATATATATCTCTCCTGCTTTTAGTTTTTATCATTTGTTTAAAATATGTAGTGAATAAAAGATGGACAGCTTGTGACTCTAGAATGAGGAGTTCAGGTTTGAGAGTGTACCTCAGTTCAGAATGACAGAGAATATCATAAACTAGTGTAATGAGAGTGTAATGAGACTCAGTTCCCACCTGTGCTCAAAGTCATCTTTAGTCAGTAAGAGCCCAGCTGAGAAGGCTATTGAAAGGATAATAATTCGGTTAATAATTTGGGTGTTCCATCCCCTTGATCATTTTCACTGCATGCTTATATTCAGCCACCCACTGTCAGGAAGACCTAGGCTGGAATCACCAAGACAGAGCAAATATGGAACTAAAGAAAATGTCCTCAAGATCCACACCTGTAACATCCACTGGGTCCACCTGGATTAATCCAGTCTCTTCCAAGACTACACTGGACACGTTGCTCATCTTTGCAGTGTCCAGGTTCACATGTATTCAGTTTCATTTCGCCACTCATCTTTCCCTGCCAAGAAGCTAATCCTTCTCACTGTCTTTCTGAATTATTCTGATATATATTTTTTTTAAGTTAAACTTTTTCTACCTTAATTTCAGTCTTTGTAAAAATAGTGCTAATAGTACTGACCACATATTTACCTGAGTTTTCTGGCATGAATATTTTTGGGTAGGGAATGAAGCATGAGTGGTACCAAATACAAATTTGTTACTGATTTCCTGAATTCACCCTTATGAAAAAGACCATTGGATAGTCTTTGACTAGGGACTTGCTACTGCTTTCAGTGAGCTGCCATCACCTCTATGTACTTTGGATAAGATGTTATGGCTCATGGGTTATTCTCTTTTTCTTTTTCAACCCAAATGTATTTGTACATCATCATAGGTTCCTGTCTTAATTCATAAAGGTAACCATATTTTCTTCCAACTGGAAAAAAAAAGAAGTGAATTGATGAAAGCAAACTAAGGGTCTATATTCTCTTCTCGGTAGGCTTGGCAGCATTAACATTAATGGGAGTTACAAGTGCATCAAGAAGCAAGTTCATTCCTAAGATGTAAGAGCTCCAGCCATTTGAAATTAGCCTTTGTGGGTCTCCTGTGTTCCACAGCACCAGGGGCTAATTCTTATTCTTTTTCATCTTTCCCCTTTCTTCACTGGGCACTGATGCCTCGTTACACACTGTTCCTCCCATTCTGCAGCGCTCAGTTTCTGCTTCTGTCTGGCCCAATCAGGAGCTTGCAGGCATCATCCCCCAGATGTCCCAGTGCTGGGTGGGGGAACGGTGATTCAGAACAAGGGCTTCAAAATACTCATATGTTTATTTAAGTCTTTATCTCCTTAACCAAATGCAGTGTTACCTAGAGAGAAAGAAATTAGAATCATTCAGTTAGAAGAGTTATTGTCTAATCTTTTAAATCATTTTTCTGACTACCAAGTTTGTGACAGCCATTTGCTCTTGTTCCTTTTATTACTGATAGTTCGTAACACTCCCTCCTAGACTGGTATTTGAAGTAAGCGTGGGAACCCAGGAATAAGAAGAAATGAGTTCAAAGACTCTCAAAATGAAAGAATATAAATTTACTAATAAAAGGGGAAATGATATCTCAAACTACTTCTATCTGCCAACTCCAGGTTTGTCTTCCCAGAATAGCATATGTCTATTTAGAAAGTTAACTATGCTCTTCTTCTGTGTATAGAGTCACTAAATAATTCCATTTGCTTTGCTGAAAGATGATCTTTAATGATATTCCTCTCCATAGACTCCTCATTGTGCCAAGTTTCACTGGCAAACTACCTCTCAGAAGCTCACAAAATAAAGTTTTTCTCTCCTTTTTTTCATAATTTTATAAAAAGAGGGTAATTTTTTTGCCAAGACCAACAGATAGAGATGCTCTTGAATGATAAAAACAAAAAACAACAACAAAAGGGAAATCACAAAACTATCATTATGATTCTGTCCTTCAGTAATTTATAACTCACTAACATTTGAAAGTGTTTTAAAATGACACTGTTGATTGGCATGAAATAAGGGTCACAAAAGCAATGTGCCTGGAAAGAAATTTCATTTCCTTTTTCTATAACTTTCCAAACCTTGCTGAAAAATGAAAGTTAGCTTTTAAGTGTGTTTCTATCCTAATCCCAGAATCAAACTTAACTTCATTTGATTACAAGGTTTGTAATTCTAAAGCTGAATATTTTTTTTCAAATATCAGGTTGTGAATTAGCAAGGATCTAGGAAATTTAAGTTAGTAGTAATGCTGAATTTTAACAAGACGTTTAGACCGGGATTCTTTCTAAAGATTTTACCTGAGAATTCAAGGCACCTGAACACAGGAGCGGCTTACAATTTTCTTCCAGCCAATTATACATACTTTTATCTTCACCCTGTGTGGTCTCAAAATCAAGAGTGAGATGTATGCAAGAAATCTTCTACATGAAAGAATCACTCATGTCTCCTAATGCTCAGTTCACAAGTACTGGAACATCATACACTGGAACATTTCCTCAATAACTCATAATGCATCTGAGTAGATGGGATCCTAATAGTTAATAACTGTCAATAGACCTCCCTAACAACACAGAGCTCTGGCTGGCCCCAAACACCAGGATTGTTGTAAAAATTAAATCATTATGAAATAGTACATATTAAAATATTTTGCAAACTACCAATGGCAGAATGGAGCAGTACCAGTACTAGAAAAAGAAGACTAATTTTTATTGGATACTAGAGATCCACTGAGACAAACTGGCTACTTGATGGTGGTTGTTTTTGCCTGTGTGTTAGTTGTTATTAAACAAATGTTTGACAACACCTGAATGTTGTTAATATCACAAAAAGAAAAACTATGGAGTACAAGTAAGATGTGATGCCTACTTTGGAGAAGTAGTTAGGGGCAATCATAGCCTGGGGGGATTCAATATAGAAGGTGAAGTGCCGTCTTCCCTCTAGAATTACAGACCCGCAAGAGGGCTAACTAGCATTCTGGCTGCTCAAGGAGCTATTGGTTACTTACAACAAATGACTCATTTTCCTTGAGTACATATTTTCTAGTCCTTCATGTGAATGAGAAGTAGTTGTCTGTGAAAATAAATCTGTGTTCAAGATGAGGAAGGCTAATTTTTCACTTATAAAAATTACTTCATCATCAGTGTTTCACTGTTCAAGTAAAATTAGTGACATTGTATTTTTTTAAATGATGGAGGAGATGATTATTTTACTTTTTTGTGAAAACTTATTTAAATTAGTTCATTTACCTTAACACAATCTACAAAGAAAGCTATATGAGAGAGGCAATCAATTAAAAATAAATGAAATCATATATTTAAAAAATTAGATTTGAATTATTGGATGGAATGAATTTAATTACTCTGACAGAAATGAGAAACTGAGTGGCCTGGCCCTGCAGGCTCTGAGGGAAGTGGCCTAATACCTTGGGCTGGAGCCTGTAGGGTCTGCCCCAGATGACAGGTGGAGCCTTGGGACACCTGTGTCAACAGCCACTCTGCCCACTAGGCACTTCTGCCTTTCCGGTGTGTTCATTAGCTCTGGAGACTGTGGAGGCTAACAGAGAGAGAAGTAGAGACTGGTCAGAAAGCTCATGTGGCAGGCAGAGAATAAAAAGAGTTAAAAACCGTTTCTTATGGACACAAATGAAGCCCACGGCCAGCTGATCGCTCTTTCCACTCACATTTGTGCTCAGAATGTCTGGAAAGGTCCATCTGAGGCCCTTCTTTGTCACTTCCTGCATTCTGACTTCCCCAGCCCCAGAAACCTGTTGTCGTTTCTACCCACACTGGCACCGACACAGTTTTCACCTCTCCAATTACATCCACTTCCCAGCAGATGTTCTGTGGCAAAGTTACAAAGCATTTACGTCACTTTTTTTTAATTAATCAAATTCTCTCGCAGAGGGATTTTAGTTCATCTGGCTTTAAAGAATATTATTGCTGAAAAATAAATATACCTACCTTTTAAAAAATGATTCAGGGAGTGGAGCCCATGGCTTCATGCATTTGAGGCAAGTGCTCTACCACTGAGCTACACCCCCAATATACTTAGTTTTAAAGTTCTTTCTTGTAGGTTCAGACGATGGAGGACAGGAGGCTTCTAAAGTGTGGCATTTTATTTAAAGATACCTTTCCATTTTTGAAAAAGCATTTAAAAGTTAGAGCATGTATTTGCCAAGACTGGACGACCTTCCCCCAGTATGTAGATGATTCTATTTCTTCTTCTTTTCATCTCATAAGAATGTATATGTCCCAGGATGATAAATATGAGGCTTTTGTCTCTCACAATTTTAACAACAATCACTGGAGAAAGAAGTATTCAAGTTTCTGAATTTTCTTCTTTCTTTCCTTCTCCTTTTAATAGAAGATAAAAAGAAAGGGTATAAAAATTCCATCAACCACAAAAACAGGTTTCTTGTAGCTTGCTGTTTTTATTTGTTTCATATTTTATCTTCCTGGTAGAGATCAGGCAGTAATGCAAAGTATATTTCAATAAATCTACTATGTTTAAACCATTGGGGATTTAAATATGGATATGTAAAAGGAAGAGTTTGAATAGTCCAAATTCATACTGCTTATAGGTGGGAGAAACCAGAACCCATCAGACAGATTGACTGTAGGACACATGCATCTGGCCCTACAAACTCTGCCTTCCAGAAGCAGTGTCTCCTGGGTTATTTAGAATCTCTGGAACTAGTTATGACTCCATAGGAGACAGATCCTCTGAGGATTTGTGAACAAGGATAAGCAGGTATCAGAAGGTGAGCCTTCTCTCCCCCTGTATTGCCAAGAAGGTTGAAGTTCTTGAGAAACACACAATTCACTGTGACCTAGGGGTTAGGTTTGTGTTGGGCAATAGGCAGTATATATTGGGACCTGGTTTGAGGGAACAATAAATATATACTGAGGAGTTGAAACTTTACCTGATACGCAATGTAAGACATTAACTACCCCATCTACCAGTCAACTTTTCCAGCTCGTATCCCAGGATTTCCACAATGTGTTCTCTATGCCCTTCCCACATTAGACAATTTGGTGCCTCTTAACCATAACTTGAAGCTTTCCTCACTTTTCTCTGTTGGTACCACATTCTGTTCCTTTTTCATCATTGTCTCTCATGTTCTCTCATGTCTCTCATGTTCTACCCCCTGGCCCACCCAGTTCTCCAGCCCCATTCTGCATTCAAAGGAATGTGCCTGCTTCCATGGCTTTTGACCCACCAGGAGTCTCTGCCAGTCTTCTCCCCTTTACAGATCAGGTCATTACTGCTCATCCTTGGTACACTCCTCCACAAATCCTTTCCTCATTCCCAGAGCAAGAATCCATGGTTCATCTCTTCATCAAGATAGGTCTTTCAAGTTCCAATTAAATATACTATTTTATGCTGCCTTCTTTGACTTCTTGGCTTGTGAGTCCCACTTCTGAACCTCAGTATTGCTTTGTGCTTTTCCATAATGACACTTTCCTTCTTCCTCAAAGGGTAGTCACATGTGTGTTTGTCTCATCACCTCTACCTACCAGATTCCAAATTCCTTAATGCCAGAAATTCATTCTGTCCCCTAGTATAGGTATCATCTAGTTGGTTCTGCATGACTTGTGAAGCTTTCATGGTCTCTGTAACAAGACTAAAATACACTAAGCTCTTTAAACAAAACAAAATAATAGCTCTAGAAGACCCAAGTGTATAAAATGGGGATTTACTCACTAAACCCATGCTCATATAAAAATTATTTTACAGACATTTCATGTATATCATTGGAATAAATAGTAACTATTCATGACCTGATTGAAAGATAATATTTAAGTATCTCTGAATTAGAGCTCTTGCTGGATTATATTTCCTGACACATCATAGAGGCACCAAAACATTTGTAGAAGTGATTAACCACCAAATAGGCATGATAACCTACCTAGAACTTTCAACAGAGAATTTCAAACATAATTTGGGAATAACATTGTGTGATGTGTTAGCGGGTAGAGTTGGGCATCCTCACTACCACCCTTAATTTCCTCATGATGCCTTGAGTGACAGCATGGAGAGAAGAAAAAGTGAAGCCCTGGAGAAGTAAGGATTGCAAGGTGAGAGGTCAGGCCACTGCAGGCCTTGCAGCCACACTGGTATTTCAAGTCAGAATTCAGCCTAATTCAGAAATCATATTTTTAGCCAGCTGGGGTCATAGATCTCAGCAGTTTAAAAAACTGTTACCAGTTTGTCAACTATGTGAAGGTCAGAACAGAATAAAAATAAAGTGCTCAAGCTATTATTCTAGTTATTCAGCCTGTAACCCCAAATTTCAGAAACAGAGATTTTGAGAACCTAGATATTTTTAAATAACTGAACCTTTCTCAAATTCAATCATTTAAAACGTGTTTTAAATCTGTTTAGTTAAAAGTTACAGGAATACAGAGATGAACATTTCTTTATCCAAATTTGCAAAGAATATACCATTCCGCATACACTAGAAATTAATGCAGGGCAAAGCAGAATGATAAGAACTGACATGAGAATTGTAGGAAAAAAATGAACCATGAAAATTGAGAGGAGATGGAGATGCAATGATGAATTCACAGAAGAGGGTGCACTAGACTTGGGCGTTGAGAGATGGGTAGGTGTTTAATGAGTAGAACTGAGAAAGACACTGTGCTAGGGGAAGAGAACATTGGTGAAATGGGTACCAAGATGGCCCCCCGCAGCACAGAGGATAATACATAATTCACTCTGGCCTAGGGGTTAGGTTTGTGTTGGGCAATTGGCAATATATATTGGGACCTTATTTGAGGGAACAATAAATATAGACTGAGGAGTTGAAACTTTACCTGATACACAATGTAAGACATTAACTAAGTAGTACTAAGACGAATTTGGCTTTAATGCAGAGGACAGATTTTAGGAGTAAGATGAGAGGCAAGAGGATGAAGGAGCTGGCACAGTAGGGCTTGTAGAGGTGGATGCTCAGAACTAGAGGAAGGGCAGTGGGCTTGGAAAAGGATTGAGGAGTCATTAAATACTTGAGAGGAAAAGGAAAGTGAGGGAGAGGACTTGAAAATCAACTCATTGTGTCAACACTGGAGACTGACTTGGAAAATGAAAGTACTGTAAACAGAAAGATGGGCTTAATTCTGACTTAATGTATCAGTCCATTAGTGATCTTTCTATTTCATGCATCATTTTTTCTGTAGTTTTTAGTAATGCTGAAAGGTAGCACAAATCAATCTGATTTTTAGGTGGGGACCAAGTACCATATTTCAAATCTTGAATAAACAAAATGAGAACTCAGAGTCCAGGCTACATGCCAACTATCACAGCAACCATACATCCCTTCCCATGTAGTCAGTGTCTGCCCTACCTACCACCCTAATTTGATTTACTAAATTGTGGTTTTTAAAAGAAAAATACCAGAGACAGGAACATTATCTTTTACATGGTGATACTTTTCCTTGACTTATTGCATTTTAGTGGGATTTTTATTTCCCCAGAGTTGGGAATTAGTACATTCAAGGCCAGTGCTCTACCTCTGAGCTACCTCCCTAGCCCTTCAAGGGAAATCTTGCTGTAAGGAGTACCCGTTCCTGATGAGTCCAATAGAAAGCCCATTTTCCCTTCATAAGGCAGTCATAGTACTGGCTGGTGTCAGTTATTCCACTGTTTTTTGTTTGTTTGATTTTTGGTTTGGGGGTTTTCTGCCAGTAATTCCCATCCCTTAACTCAACCTCCTGGGATAAAAATATTAGTTATTTTCTGTGACTTATTTACTCCCTGGAACATTGCAAACCCTGGGCTAATCGTGGTCCTGACTTCATAAGCTGGACACTTGGTCTTTTGGGAGTTGAGCTAGAAAGAGTCCATGCATTTTATAGAGGCCACTGGGCCCTGGCAGGATGAAGTGGAGTGTGCTTTGTATGAAGATATGGAGCACAGTTATACTCCCTGCTCTGCTCATTCTGAAAAATGTTCTTGATATTTTTTTTATTGGTGAATGTGTTTACAAACTCTGGCCATTGGCTGGTGTCGGGACCATGGTGATGCCTGCCATGGAGCACTCTATGGAAATGCAGAGGACTGAGATGACAAGGTGAGTTCACAAACCCAGAGCAATTCCAAGCTTGGCAGTTGTCACACACTGTAGTCACACTTTCCCTGTTTTTCTTGGCCTCCCATCAAGGAAGTGGTTGAGTAGCTGCTTGGACAGGATGGGACGGTTTCAAACGCCTGCTGTGGTGAGGGGAAAGATCCTGCTTTTTGTTGGAATCTCACTCTCAGCACAGAGGGGCCGAGGTTAGAGCCACTCTTTAAAACGGCAACTATTTTTGTTCAGAAACGTGACATGATTTGCTGGTGGTGACAACTGATTTGACAATGACCAGTGATTTAGGTCTACCTCTAATAAGCGAATTAATCTGAGCTAAAACATAGTGATCTGTCATGTTTAGAGATACCTCAACATCTGGCTGACTTGTCCTCTGTCAGCCGAGTTTGTCCTGTGCAAATCTTCTGTCAAGTGAGGAAAAGAACTGTGGGTAGAAAATTACATGGCAGTTTTAGAGTTAGTGATGAATTTTTCTCCCAACATACCAGCTGTGCCAGCAACACTATTTTTCATGGCATTAATCAAATATCTTGCCTGCAGCACCTTCACTTTCCCAAAGGCTAAAAGATGAATCTGTCAAAAAATTTCACTGGGATTTGCCAACAGCTTTTCTAAGCTCAAATACTAGTCCAGGCACCTTAGAAGTTTGAGCAAGGCTTTTAGGGATAGCCTTGGGGAGTTAAAAGCTGTGTAGGGTAATTTTCCTTTACACTAAACAAAAAATCGAAGCCTCCATGGCAAGCCAGTGTGATCAAGTTCTCAAATCTGGAAAAGGGCCAAACACTCAACCATTATTAATGTATTCCATTTACTGACTCATAGCAAAAAAAAAATTTTTTTTTTAGTTGAAACTTTGAAATTAGCAAGGTACAAAAGCAATTGAAGTCCGTGGAATGAACTCATTGCTTGCTCATTGGGAAGGAAAACCCCAGATGGGAGGAAATTCAGAAAAAAAAAAAAAGCCACACACCCACATTCCCACAAAGGTGCTACCCATAGCTGAATGTATTTGCTGGGATTAAGATCTATGAAAATCTGAATAGTTTTCATCACCTGTAATCTCTGTTCTATCTCTCTTGTTCCCAAGATAAACATGGCACATTTGCTTTGTGCCCATCAAAAGTAATGTACACTCCTGTTCCTTTTCAAAATTAATAGATGTGTTACAGTAACCACAGATGACCCTGAGATTTGCCCTGAATGAATGAGTGAAAGCTCATGTTACACTGATCTAAAGTGTATTAAATCATTGGGCTCAAAGGCTGTGTCAAATTAGACATCCCAGGAAGGGTGATTTTTATAGTGTCTTCTCTACCCTGTTGACTGTTGCTTAAAAAGCAGAGACCATTCTTTTATGCTTTAGATAGCAAAGAGAGATCTTTAAAAGTATTTGCCACTTCATTTCACTAGCAGTATCTTCAAGGTTACTGAACAGCTAAAGAAAAAAAATGAGTGACACTTCCATCTCTCCACTAGTAACTGTGATAGCTGTTTAGATGGTAACTCAGAGGTCTAGCCCAGTGCATGAGACAGAGCAGGCACTCAACAGATATTTGTGCAATAAATGAATCCTTGGATCAACTACTAGTACACACACACACACACACACACACACACACACAAACACAGACACATACACATACACAAATTTAAGCAATGTATTTTCCCTCTGACCGTCCTGAACAGAGAAGTGTCATCTTGTCCAATACAGGTTTTGGAGTATCTAATCTGATTCTAATCCCCATTCCAGATATTTTATAACAATGAAATGTTTTACTAGTATTGAAATTGATTAATTTGCCATGGGTTATAGACACTTGTAATTTGTAGGTCCTAGAAAGACAGTTACTTTTCTAGCTAGTGCAACCTGGATTAGCAAGCAAACAAATCAGAACTTTTATGGCTGAAGAAGGTTCATGAAACATTAGGATTTGAGTAAAACTGTAAAGGTGTATAGAGAGAAACAGAGAGAGGTACTGACAGTTGTGGGCAAAGCACAGGGAATTTATTCTCTATTCCAGGGGATTTCTTGTTCTTTGAACATTAAGTAGTATCTGAAACCTTTAAGACTAGGCTCAATTTCTTTTTTCTTACTTTCTTTCTTTCACTGTTTCTAAATGTTCATAATCAACTAATTTATAGATACTATTCCTTTGATTCAGGTTTCAGTCTTATTTATTTCACAAAGTTTTTTTTACTTGTTTGAATCAGAAAAATCAGCCCCATATATAATGTGAAATTTCTGATATTTATGTGACTTTTATCTGCCACCTATTGAAGAATATAAGTCACAATTTATAATTAAAATTGACTATAGAATTTACTATGAAAGGGCTGGGAATGTGGCTCAAGCGGTAGCGCGCTCACCTGGCATGCGTGCGGCCCGGGTTCGATCCTCAGCACCACATACAAACAAAGATGTTGTGTCTGTCGAAAACTAAAAAATAAATATTAAAATTTTCTCTCTCTCTCTGTCTCTCTCACTCTCTCTTAAAAAAAAAAAGAATTTACTATGAAATTCAAGACCTATAACCATTCATTTTGGTTTTGGGTTTTGGTCATATTTGTAAAAACCCATTAATGAAAGTTTTTCTTTGTTCCTGAAGTAGATTGAAAGAATAGCTCAGCCTGTTATTGCGTCTCTGAATGTGGTCTTAACTTATATGAAATGAGACAAGACTGAGAAGATTTGAAAAAAAATAAACCACAACAACAGAGGTTTCCTTGAATTGATGCATTTTAGCATTATAAAGCAGTTTTCTTTTAATAATGGAAAGTGAAGGAAATTACATTAGTTCAGACAATAATGTATATGAAGGTAAGTTTACATCTGTTTGTGTGTGTGTGTGTGTGAGAGAGAGAGAGAGAGAGAGAGAGAGAGAGAGAGAGAAAGAGACCAAGAGAGACCTGCATGTCATGCTTTTTTTTTTTTTTTTAAAGCACACATATCATCAGGGATATTACATAGCTTGTAACAAAAAAAAAAAAAAAAAGAGAGAACTGAGGAGATATTATTTTAAATTCTCTTGTATACCCAAAAAAAGGTGTATTATTTGGAAGGACTTTGATAGTGGTGTATTTTACACTTTGACAACTTGGAACTTTGTAAACTGGCAATTGGGTATAGATGAAGGTATCCATTTATCTCATATATGTCTTGTTGAGGCAAAGCTGTCAGAAGAAATCTTATCACATGGTGCCCCATTTGTTTTCTGTGGTGATTTATGATGGTTTTGAAAAGGTCTTGTGATCCCATAGGCTGCCACGATTCTCTGACTTTTCTCTGTCAATGGATCAGATTTTTGACATTTTCTGAGAGCATTCAGAAAAGATTTGATAAATCAGCTTGTGGTGTTTATTTTAATTGATCTGAGGCCCATTCCTTCAAGAATTCATCAACTACAGTGACAGGGTCTGGATGTGCCACAGTGGAATGAAGGAATTGGGCTGGCCATGCTCCTGCAGTGATGATAGAGATATTGTGTTGAAAGTTTATGCGCACCAACGAGAAGATGTCATAACTAATTTAGTATGTTGTAAATCTTTTGACACAGATTCTAATTCATAAATCTCATCCATCACATGTGATTCATGAAACGATAGACAACCTTTGATGAGAAGGTACTTCTGTCTGTGTTCCAAGTTCCTTACATTTTTCCTTATTCAGAAATAAATCATTCCAGAACAACAGAATTCTATTATGAAAATGGAACTGTAGAGGTCCTTGGTTCTTTCATTCCTGTTCTCACACTCGTGACAAAATAAAAACTCTCTCTTTAAAAGTAAAGGTGTGTTTCTGTGAGAGCAAGAAGAGGTGTGTGTGCTCTGTATATGTGTGCATGTAGACAAAAATCTGAATATAGAAAGACACTGATTTCAAAGAAATAGAAAGGATGAATGGTAGTTTTTTCTAGAATAAATTGACTTCAGGTAAAATGTGAATGTATGACAAAAAAATTGCTCATTTTAACTTTTATTTTAAAATTAATTTTAAAAGCCAACATTATTATAGATATAACTTGGCCACTATAATGTCCCTAACATTTATTTTGTTACATTTTTTTAAAGTTTACTTGGTCTATAAATTTATTTATTGGTGCTATAGGTAGCCTTATTGATTTATTCTTTTTCAACTTGACTGATAAATAGGTAATCATTTGTCTCAGAGCATCCAAAATCTAATGAAGGAGTGTTTGTGGTTTGTGCAATCTTAGCCAACAGAGTAAGTTTTCCTATTTTTTTCTGAACAATTATAGATAACTTTAGCTTATTTATAGTAGATTTATAGTAGGTGGTATATCATCCTGCTGATCTGTTAGAAAGTAAGTCTGATCAGATATGAGAATGCTTTACCATTAGCAAAAAGTTTGCATTTTATTTCAGTTCAAGTTACTCACTTAAATGGGTAGCTAACTGGAACTGTACTAATGTCCAAGGACTTTGTTCAAGTTATTTAAGATTTGGTTGCTGCCCTCAAGAACTTGCCAAATATATGAAGTGGGTTGAAGTAAGTAACAAATCAGGGGGTGACAATCAAGTTGAGGTAGATATGGAATTCCTAGAAGAAGATGGAGCAGACATATTTACAAATACCTTGAAAGAGACTCTAGGGAGAAGTGTCATAGGTGAAATAGAGCCTACATTTGAGCTTCCAGGAAGATTTAGATGTGATATTATGGCATCGAACATTCTCAAAAAAAAAAAAAAAGATTTACCCAGTTAAAAGACATGGATATCTGAGTGTTTGCATAAAATCACATCAGTTGAGTCTGAAGTCTGATAATAGTCTACGTATTGATACCTCGAATCATTGTGTATACATTTTTAAAATAGATTATCCAGGATAATAAGAGAGCATAAATCCATTCAAATCTTGTAATGGATGAATCTAATTTTATTTAATTATCTTAGTACCCCCTTCATAAAATTTCTTATATTAATAGGTAGTAATTTCCAAAATTAGATAGTATGTATTTTCCTAATTATCTTTCTCTTCTTATGGATGTGGTAGCACAGTGTAGATTACCTAAAATGAGCAATGAACAATCAAAGAATAAAAAATGAAAGACCTGGATAACTCACAAGTTAAAGAAATATCCTTTTTCTTATTAAAAAGATAAATCCTAGGTTGGGGTTGTGGCTCAGTGGTAGAGTGCTCACCTAGCATGCATGAGGCACTGGGTTCGATCCTCAGCACCACATAAATATAAAATAAAGATATTGTGTCCACCTAAAATTAAAAAATAAATATTTAAAAAAAGGCTAAGTCCCACAGGGCAAAAAGAAAAGAATGGAAAGGAAGGAAGGAAGGAAGGAAGAAAGAAAAGACATAAATAAACACACTCACCTTTCCTCCTACATATATACATCCTCTCTTCTGGAAGTGGTCAAGTTTTAGAAATGAAGAAACTCTGACAGGGGAAAGGTCACTCACAAACAGACTCAGTGCAAAATGCCATGTCTGTAATAGAGGGTAATTTGAAATAAACTCCTGCTCAGAGCCCATAATGAGGAAGAATCGAAACAAAGAGCAAGAAAGGTTCAGTGTCAGAATGGAAAATAGGTAAATTTTAATGACTCTGAAAGGCATAATGACCAGTACCCAATGGCCTGAGAGGAAACATGTGGATTAGCAACTCCCATCTTGCTGAATGTTTGTTTCTGATGTTTCAAACAACTGCTGTCAGTCTTAGAACTCTCCTGACCACTAGTGGACCAAATAGCAAAAAATAAAATAAAAATAAAAATTAAAAATAAGCATTTGGTAAATACAACAGACTAAAGGAAGTGTGTTGGGTCCAAAATTTGAATGCTCTAAGAAATGGAACCATAAGAAGGAAGCTTTCTTTATAGATAGCAATGAAAGGTGAACTCTCAGAACAAAAGCAATTTTATTGAAAATGCTAGAAACACTTAATAGCCCTCTACTGTGCCAACCTGATGAAGTTACTAGTACCATAATAATCCAGGCAGCCATATATGATTTTGTTCTTTACTTGACTGCCCGCCAATTTAATCAATTGATAATGAGCCTGATGTTTCACTTGTAAGAAAATTAGAAAGAAACACTAAAAGGATCAAACACTCAAATTCTACAGTACAGATTTGACAGATCTTTAAACATTGATCCTCCCTCAAAGTCACAAATAATATGAATGTGGTTGTAGCATTAATCAAAATCTCAGATCCCATTGAGTTCGCCCAAGTGTTGGCCTTAGTTATGTACCTCCAGATTGCAGCTCAGGAAATGTATTGAGACGCAAATGTGGCGCATGTGGTTTATCTTTTCACTGATTATACAAACTTTGTCAAATTGTAAAAGGCTTTGATGTCTCAAGCTGTTCCATTTTCAGAGTTGAGAGTAAAAATGAAAAGAAGGGAAGTAGGAACTCTGCAGAGATTTTATTTTTGGTCACCCAAGAATGTATTAAGTAATTCTACTTGCCTGGCATCTGGCACCATGCTAGGCACAGACACTGAGTCATGAAAGGGAGATTGGAGGTAACTGCTGCAATTTTTGGACCTTAAGATCCAGTTAGGGAGATGAAACATTAAGAACTTCATAATGCTTAGGGAACGATTTTATAAACAACAAGTGCATGGCCAAACTGGGCTGTGAGTTCATAGGAGACTGGTATAGTCAAATAAGGCTTTTTGGGGCAGTCTGATCCATCCAACTGTAAAGTAAATAAGAGTAAAAATATGAAGCCCGGTTTTCTGCTGAAAATACTAGTCAAGAAATGAGGTAGGGAAATTGAGATCAGCCCAACAAAGTAGAATGAGGGGTGGACCATATTGCCTCAATAAACCCTGAAGTGTGTGTACTAGATCATAATGACTACCACTCCCCACCTTGTTCCCCCTGCAGTCAAAGTTAATGATAACTCAGGCCAAAATAGCACCAAAGCATATTTGACTATACTCCATGTGTAATCCATCAGCAAAAGTCCATTCAGAATCTGACTGTTCCTCACCCCTCCTGCTACCACTGTAGACCAAGTCACATCATCTCTCGTCAGATTTACAGTGACCATCTGATCAGTGCCCCTGATATATCTGTTGCCTCCCAACCCCCAACCGCCAACCCCCACAGCCTGTTCCAACGTAAGTAAGTCAGATCCCATCACTTTGTTCCAGACTCCCCAAGGTCTCCTCATTTTAATAAGAGATTAAGGTAAAAGGGTGATTAGACCAAAAGGTATAATCCAAAGGTAACAAACTGAGAAGGGACAGCAAGGTCTATCCAGATTCTTCTTGACCTCTCCATGAAGCATTTCTTCCCCCTGGGAATGAAGCCAGAACCCTCTGGAAATGAGGGTCTTCAAAGGAAAAGGGAGTGACTATTCTAGGTTTTGTAGATTGCTTTGGGGAACACAGGTAGTTTCTAAAACTCAGCTTGGGGAAGAGAAATTCTGGTTTTATAATTCACTCTGGGGGAGAAAGAAGAACAGGAATCAGGAAGATGGGAGTAAGCTGGAAAGACCTTGCTTCTGAGGTCCTTCGAATCTCCTTCAGTTTAAAGCACAGCAGCCAAAGTGATGTACTTTGGGGCACTATGTTCTGAGCCCCAACAATACTCATTAATATTTGTGGAATAGATTGTGGAGCCAGAATCCAGATTATCACACCAAATGCTCTTCTGAGTTGGGTTGCCTTTTACATTACAACATAGGTTTCTAATCTGAGGGGATCTTTGAATCCTTGAAATTGATGTGAAATTTTGCATTTATCTTTTTTTATAATTGGAGATGAGGTTTTACAACTTTTATAAGATTCTCAAAGATCCTTGACATTAAAAATAAAGGGAATCACTGATTTAGAATGCCCCAAAGTACTTGAAAATAACTATATATTTTTCTCCTTTTAATTACAGCAAGGTTTAACATTGTGTTTTTACAAATCCAAACATTCTTATTATAATTTGGTAAATTATGTCAGCTTCAGTTTGAATGAATGGACCAGATGTCAATTAAGTCAAAACCTGTCAGGCTCACAAAGCGCATAAGATCAATTCCTTTGAATTCCCTCAGCATTTGCTCATGTGGTTTATACACATTCTTGTCAATTTGTTGCCTTGAAAATACTTTCTGCCTACTTCATGCATGTGTTTGTATACAGAGTGGTTATTTAATTGTTTATTAAATAAATAATATTGGATTAATATAGTCACAACTTGGATAACTACCTGTGTTATTATATTAAATTAGCAGTGAAATCCATATTGTTTGATTTTTCAATCCAATACATTTTCTGTTTGACCATGTAGGGTTTGTCTTAGTTTAAGATGACCTCTTATATGGTTATAAACACAAACAATGTGCCAAGAATTTCTATGCTGAAATCATGGTCTTCCTAGGGGTCCAGTTGGTGACCTTGGCACTTGCTTTGCCTTGATTACTTAAATTTAAAAATGGGAATGATATAATTATCTTGCTTGTCTTAATAGTTAAAAGTATCAATTTAAATCAGCCTTGTTGTTCCAATCATCACCAGTTTAATTCTGAGCATAAACAAAGTAGATAGTGGAGACCACTTTTTGAAAGAGCCAACAGGTAGGAGAATTCTGATATAAGGAATGAAGTTCTTCCTTTTCTATAACGATGAGGGAGCTGCTACCTTGGTTTGCTTGTGACAAATGGGCACGAATCCCTTTGGAGAAGCTGTGGGAGAGTTGAGACTGATTCAAGTCACAGAGATGCATTAACGAAACTCTCCACACTGACTTGCTTTTGGTGAACAACCTGTATCCCGTGGAGTAGGTAACAAAGCAGGTGTTAGGACAAGCAGGCTTTGCCCAGAGATATCTAGATGCTGCTATCTGGCCTTATTCCAAAGGCAAGATGAAATAAGTGGTTAGGTATGTTGTCAAAGAGATTGATGGTATAAACTATTTTGAAATTTCCTCTGATTAATTACATAGGCAACATGGTTCTTCACCGAAGGCAGTGCTGTTGGGAGAGGACAGACATTAACCCTTACTGTCTCCAAGCAATAACAACAACATTCTGGGTATAAGGAATGGGTAAATGATAAAGAAACGTGGAATGAATGCTTTTTCAATTCACAAGAAATTGAAAAGGTATTGGAATCACACAAATTTTTTTTTTCTCATTTGTATTCTACCTCCCATTTGTGAGCTTGCAGACTTGTTAGAGAGTAAAAGGATCTTAAATGGTTAATTGATCATAAAAGAACCTTCAAAGATAAATTAACCATCCAATAGCACTTAGTTGGCTGCTAGCAGAAGTAGAACTACAATTCAGGGCTTCTAGCATTTTCCTCTTTGTATTTTACATTTGGATCAGGATCTTTTGGGCAGGAGTGTCTCCCTCATCCTTTGTGCATCAGAAAAAGAGAAATACAGATAGGGAGAGTCAGAGGTAATGAATATGATTCTACAACCATATAAGCACACTAAAATTTTTTACCCTATTGAAAGTAATCATTTGTATAAGATTTACCTTTGGGAGGGGATGTGCCATTACAATATCTGGTTCCAGAATTGGTCATTGCATTTCCCAAAATTTGCCTTTGTTTTGTAGATGATAAGTAAATATCTCAAATGTTTAGCACATATGAAAAATCAGTGCTTCTCATTCAAGATCTTATATTTTTAAAATTCTCCAGGGATGTATACCTCCCACTGTGTTTGAAGCAATTAATACTTAACATCTTTTGCAACATTCCCTAGGGTGATTATTAAACATAGACTATTGGACCATCATTAACTTATTGGGAAAGATAACATCAAGGAAGTACAGAATGACAAGTGCGTCAATGTTTGCAGTACCCCATACTGTGATTATGACATATTCATTCATTAACCTATATTTATTAAGTATCTACTATGTGATAGACGTAGGTGCTGCTGACAAATCAGTGAACACTACAAAGCTTCCTGCCTTCATGAAGTTTATATTCCAGTGGAGGGAGATAGCCAATAATTAGAAGATACCATTTAAGAAGTCAGTTATAAGGTACATCAAGTTATAAATTCAAGGAGGAAAAAAGTAAGCAGGAGAAGAAGGAGTTGAAGTGGAAGTCACAGTGTTAAATTTTAATGCTTGTTAATAGCAAGTATTCTGCTAAATTTTCAGCAAATATATCTTAGGTATTAACATTTGCCCTAAGCTGCAACAAAATATCAAAGAATTAGAATATGTATGATTTATATATATGCATTATTGTCACATAAAAATTTAGCACATCATGAGAATTATTATAATTGAGAGAGAAAATGGGGAAAAATTAGTCTACAATTATGAAGTTTCTTCTAAGTGGCAACTTAAATGAACATTTTAAATAAGATCCATGGGAACATGAACTGGATTCTTCATAGAGTTTTTGGGGAAACTGAAGCAAGGTAAACGTGAAATCATGATAGATTCTTTATACACTGAATAAGTAAAATTGCTTTTGTTTTTATTCTGGATGATGAATTAACATATATTCTGATATCCTCTTCAGACATAGTTCAGCTTTTACCTATGAGAAATTCTAAGAACCTTAGAAATTATGATTTCCAGCTAAATTATTCTTCTCCATTTCTGTATCAGGATGCACCTAATTGAGAAAAAAAAAATCAAATGTATAGATTGGATAAAAAGATAATCCATGAGGTTTTTTTTTTTCTTTTTATTCCCACATCTAGGTTATTTCAGCGACCTTGAATCACTATATGGACACGATTGTAGGTTCTCACATAGCAGCTCAAAATAACTCTTCAGTTTGGCTCTAATACCATATTTGATCTTAAGGCAGTGCAACCTTATTCAAAGAAGGCATCTGATTCTCTCATCTTCAGGGTTTTTTACTCACCTGGCTTTGCACAACTTCTGCCAGAAGACAACAACAAAAAGGAGGAGGAGGAAGAGGGTAACAAATTATTTAAAAGACACCTGTTTATGTAAGATAGTGTTAACGAACACATCTATGCCTATGTTCTCAAACAAATTCCTTTTCACCATTCTTTGGAAGTACACTTGCTTGTGTTCCATAGGATGTTCACAGAGACTGTGGTGAATCAGCCCCTTAACAGTTGTCTTTTCAACATAGATATGTCCAAACAACTATGTAAATGAACATTCAGGAAAGTATCTAATCAGCAATGCTTTTATGAGCTGTCAGACACTTGACCCCAACATGGCAAACCAAATTCCTTGGCCATAGCAGACTTGAGTGATTTTTGAGTTTAATCTTCAGAGATGGATCTTACTTCTTTGCCACAAGACTTTATCTAACATGTTTTGTTCTGAAATTCATGGGCAAACAGTTTGCTGTATCTTTTCTCTTAAAAGTTTAACTATAATTTTCAAGTTTTTAATAAGATCTCTTGTTTATTATGAAGATCTAGTTATAAGCATTCAAGAGGCATACAGTTCAGATTTTTAATAGGATATTTAGGATTCCCAGATCTATCAAAATGGCCTTTTCCAATGGATATTCACTTTGTCAGATATTCAGTATGCCAGAACACAGGTTGGAGAACTGTGAAGGAAATTTAAAGTCAATGAAGAAGGTAGCATTCAGGGGCTTTAGGGAGTACAAAGATAATTGTGGATCAATTGTGCCAGACAATTTGAAGCAACTTAAGACTGCAGTCAGTACTTTAATTGTTTCTGCTGCGGAGTTTGAAAGAGCATTTAGTCCAATGAATGATGTGTTAACACCTAGTTGCGATGCTCTGTCCATTAGTGGCATATCATCTTTGTCTTTTTATTAAGCTGGTTGGTCCACTGTTCCACATGCTTAAGCCTAAAGATTATGTCAAGAAGTGGCTTGTAAGTGGCAGCTTGAAAGCCGGAAATTGTAGAAATGTGATGAGAGAAGCTATCTGGCTCGTCTGTCTCCCTTTTATTTTATTTGAAGAGTTTGAACTATTCCCCCCTCCTTAAGCCTGGGCTCCCGGGCATTGAAAGAGTAAAAAAAGTATACAATTTCTCATGTAATGAAATAGAATGAAACGAGATCATGCTGGCACTAAGTTTGGCAGCTTCTTCACTTGGGGGAAATCAATAATACCTCCCCCATGAACACCCAATGCATAGTAGATAGAAAACCACGTGCATCTCTCTAAGGAATTGTTAAGGGCCCCCTTGAGTCCATCAGTGATATCTCACAAAGGAGCATACATCAAAATAGGAGAAGTGAGAAGTAAGTGAGGATCATCATCAGAGTTGCCCTTCACATTAAAGTCTTTGTTCAAGCAAGAACTCAGCCATCTGCTACTTTGCTGCCTGTGCTTAAAACAGAATTTATCTTGCATCCCTGGGTATTCTTTCCTACAGGGTTCATATGAACTTGGAAAACATGAACTGATGAATCTAATGCAGTTGCCTTATAATAGCAATGGTGCTTGTAGTCAAAAGTTTATTTTTTTTTTAACTCATTCTTTCTCGTTTCTCATATATTCTCATTTTCTTCAGAGGGAAGATTTTGAGAAACTCACCATTTAATTTTCCTTACTTTTCCTTGTCCAAAATTTAAAAGAGACAAGATTTCAGATGCAGTGCCTTCTGTCAAGTCCATAGCCATTTTTCCCCTTAGTTTTCATACCTTTTTTGTTCCAGCACTAGACCTGAAAACCTACATCACAGGACTCAGTAGCTTGTGACTTCAAACAACAGGCATTCAAATTCAAGTGATGATAGATAGCTCATGATTAAAATGTCTCTTTTTCTTTGTGCAATGAGCCAGCAAGATTCTTTGAGAGAATTTAAACTCTAATGCTATCATACTTCAACATTCTTCTCTAGAATCCTTCACACCCACAATTTCTCTAGAAGGTTTTAACTGCCCAAATTCTCATCGGTAGGTACTATTGTGTTCAGCCATAACCTTGAACTGCGCCTGTCCTCTCTTTACTCTTTTCCAGGGCATACTCTTAGAGTTACTATTTATTTTCTCTCCCCTCATATATATCCACTGAGAGAAGGAACCATTTAAAACATTACCAAGTCAATTTTGAGTTTAAATACCTTTCACTTGAAAGTCTACAGGATTTTGATCTGTTTGATTGGTGTGAATAATTGGGGGGGGTCTTTCTTTTTTCATCTTGGGGAGTAGCTCTCTCTCCTTGATGATAAGTTGCTCAGAGTAAAGGAAGAAAAGAGAATTTCAGTTATTGAATATTTAATTCTGGACAGCAGTTTAATCAGGACTGGGATTTGGGCAATGGCTCCGGCCCCCTCCTAACTTAGTACAGTTTCAGTTCTTAGTAATCCTTAATTATCCCACTGAGATATTTGAGAAGCAACTAGTAGTAAATGAACTTGGCAAATCAGCTATTACCCAAGTAATGAAATACAAATACATATGTTTGACAATTCTGCAGGGAAATTTTTTAAGCCAGGATTCTCAATGGATTGTATTGGCCAAGAGAGGAAAAAACAGGTGTTGTTATCAAACCGTATCTACAAACAATTTGACAGGAGTTTTAAAATAATGCACAGATTTTCTTGCCTTGAATTCCAAACATGTCAATTAACCTATGGAGAATCCTGATTGTCAAATAATGAATCAATATATGCCCCACAGGATGGTTAAGGGAGGGCTCACTGTGACGTAGGGTTAAATATTCAAGGCTTTCTCCCAAACAGTATATCTAAGGATGCATATCAACTTCACATCTAACCTCAAACAAAGCAGAGATCAGCTCTACTGAGAAAATTGATTTTATTCAACAGTAAGGCAAGGGAAATTAGTAAATTCAATATTTGTAGAAAGAAAATAAGCGAAGCCAGCTATTCCTGGTGGTCTGAGACTATTCTTTGTTTTGGTAATTATGCCTTTATGTTTTAGGGCTCTTATTTACATTTTCAGAAGGGCTTGAAATAGTTCATGCACCAAGCATCCCCCTGAGCATCCAGGTTCTTCCACTGTGCAACAATAAAGTTGTCCCTGGACCAATACAAATTGAAAATGAATCCTAACTTTATAGAAAGTGCTGCTTTGCTTCCCTCATTGTTTGGAGCTTTTTTAGAGCTGAATCACAAACTAATGATCTCCACTGCAGCCAAGTCCTTGGTGTGATAGTATCTCATTGTAGAGGAGTCCACATTTACATAATGCGTAGTCTAAAATACCTTTGAGTTCACGAATAGAACTATGGAAAATAATTTTAGCCTTGTTTCTGTGCACCTGGATGGTAAGACACAGGCAGAAATACAGCAACGGGATGAATTTACTAATGTTTGCTATTGGATGGTAAGCCATTCTAAAGCTATGAAAGCCTTCAAAACCCCATAGGTCTCCATTTTGCCATTAGCTGTACCAGTTTAAACAGTCTGCTGCAAGAAATATTGACAGGTCAAGTACAGCTGGGAAGAGCACGTGTCCCAGTGGCCTTTACACTGACAGTTTCTCCCACATTAAAGAGTTAACTAGCAGCCAACCAGCTCGAAGTGGGAGCTAATGAATGAAATGGAGATTGATATAGACTCTCTTTGGAGGTGCATCGATCTGTATCTTGTGAACTCAGCTTAGGAATTCTGCAAGCAGCATTGCCTGAGTAACCCTGGCATGGTGCCCATTAGCAAATAACTCTTTTAATGTTGGTCTTCAATTGATATATTTATTGTATTGCATATTACAATGACCCTTCCCCATAGTGCCTTTGTATCCGATGGTTGTGGTAACAAGCTAAGGGAGGGATCTGCAGGATGCATTTGAGTTTGGGCAGTGGCAATGAAATATTTAATTAATTACATCCTTCATTTGCATGTGTGGTATCAAAGAGGTCTTGCTGGGGGTACAGAATCCTCTTTCTTTCTGCCCTAGCTAGCAATAATGAATCTGTTGAATATGAATTTAGACCTTGGCACAGAGACTATCTCATATGAGGTTATTACAATGAAAATAGGTTTTGAAATTGTAAAAGGCCAGTCAGTCTTGCAACATCCAATTAAAGATACTCTCTGTGTAACTGATAACTAGCAGAAGCAAGCAAAGGTAACTCCTGCTCGAAGAACTAGATAATGACATTTTAGGTGCTGACCAAGTTCATACAACCAAGTTCATATGTCACCTTTAGCCACACCTGAATTAATCCTTTTCACTTGACAGTTGTTCTCCAGTTCCATTTTCAAAAGACTCACCTGATGAATTCATGATTCGGGAAGTATGGGTTGGGGCCTGGAAGTAGGCATTTTAAGACTCAAATAGTTTTGATGCAGGTAGTCTTCATTTTATGATTTTTTTTTAATATATGTTGGAGATTGAACCCAGGGACTTTCTACCACTGAACTACAACCCCAGTCCTTTTTGTTTTGAATTTTGAGACAGGGTCTCACTCAGTTTCCCAGGCTGATCTCAAACTTGTGATCCTCCTGACTTAACCTCCTAAGTTGCTGGGATTATAGGCATGCAGCACCACATCTGGCCAAATTATAATTTTTGAATGTTGACTTAAGACATTAGAAACAAAGAATTTAATTATAAGACATGTGGAAGACACCATATGAAAAAAAAAAAAAAAAAAAAACAGTGCATGGCTAAAAAATCAACCTGAACAGAAATTTGCAATAATCATAACATCAATTTCACTTCAGTGATCTCATCTATGGGTAACTGGAGACTGTTACTCCTGGATATGGGCTCCATTTGAAATCATTTCCGTGGAGACTGTGGTTTTGGCCTACTGAGCTCTCCACAGACCTAGGGATCCATGTTCAGATCATAATGCACAAAGGTCAGTGCCTGGTGTCACTGTAGCCCTTTATCTACACATTTCTACATTGTCTCTGAACTTTTTTCTGCTCAACTTGATGATACTTCATTATTATGGGTTAAAATTATTAGTAACATACCACCTTCTATAGGAAAAGATCTTGGGTTCACAGAGTTTTGGCAGTTTGTAGCCAGGTAAGAGCTAAAACCCAAATCTTCTTTGTTACATCCCTATAGATTAAACATAAGTAAGGATAGGAAGGTCAAAGAGGATACACCTTACTGTTTTGAATGCAGACTTATTTGAAAAAAATCTAGTGCCAACTGTTTCTGTCACTGGAATAAAAAACACCCAGAATTATTTGTTAGTAAGAGAACCAAGCTCATCCATACAGAAAAGGATACAATCTGTGGTCTCCCTCCAGATCCAGGTCAGTTGCCAGAGAAATTTAAGGGGCTTTAACAATGCCTGATATTTTAGAAGCAGCTTATTTCTTCCCAGGAAACTCTTAAGTTAGGTCAAAACAACAAAAGGTGTTGATCCTTACAGGGTGCCTTGCACTTACTAGACCCTAGTGCTACTAAAATTAAATCCCTGGTGTTTCTGAAATGTCAACAGTGTCCATTATAAGTGCACATAATGAGGGTACTACCTGTGGGCATTAGGAAGCCATTACCTAACAAGGGAGTTCAGGCAAAAGAACAAGTTTGCTTCAGGTAAACCAATGTGACTGGAGATTAGAGTTCAGTGAGGATGCACCAGAACATGAATCTGGACACAAGTGAATTCTCAGAGTAACATTTAGAAAAACTATCTCTGATAAGAATTTGGAGGATAGATTTGAAAGGAATGATGATGGAAGCAGTGAGATCATTTAGGTCAATGCCATAGTCCCTCTTTCAAACAAGAATAGGACCCAGGTGTGGGCCCGTGATGGAAGACCCAGGGAATAAATGTGAATCAGAATTATGAAGGCAGTATTTCCTTTCCTCAGAGTTCATGACAAGTGGTGGCTAAGTCAGATGGAAGGGGCCTTTCTCCAACATAGCAACCAAAGGAGGAGGAGCAGATTTGGGACTTGGAGAAAAAAGATTAAGGGAGATTTGATAAGCTCCATTTTGGTCAAGGTAAGTGTTAGATGCCTGTGGAATATTGTGGTAGAAACTGGGATAGTCAAGTCCGGGATTATGGGACTATCCATGGTTATGAATCATTAGCTTTGCTGGTAGCTGAAATCATAGACCTAGAAAAGATCGTTTAAGGTGATGGTTCTTAGCACCAGCAGCATTCCCTGGAAATCGTTTTTCTAAATGCAAATCCTTGAACTCTACCCAAGAATCAATGAATCAAATTTTTGGGGAGGAACTCAGCTATGTGAGTGACCCTTCCAGCTCTCTGGTGATTCTGATAAATGCTCAAATTTGGGAAGCACTGGTTTAAGGAAAGCATAGAATGAGAAGTTACAGAGCTGACTGGGAAAGAAGGAGCCTTTAGAAGACTTTATGAAACGTAGACAGAGAGGTAAGAAAGGAAGCTGAGGTGCATATGGTGCTATTTAGAGGCAGGGAAGTTTTTTTTTGAGAAAGAAGGAATGCTCAGTCATGTTGAATGCTGAAGAGCCAGACAGGAAGAGACCTAGGATGTGCCTGTGGATTCTGACAGCTAACAAATTGTTGGAGACTTGGGCCAGAACAGTTCCGCAGGAATGGGACTGATGGAAATCAGATCACAGAAGGCTGCAAATGGAAAGGGATGTGAGGAAGTGGAGAGAAGCAGTGTGGGGTACTTTTCCAAGTTAGCTGGGAGGAAAAAGTGGGAGAAGGAGAAAGGCAGGCATTGGGGTTTAGTCTGCATGAAGGGTTCTTTCCAAGATGTAAAAGAAAATCTTTCCAGGAAGCTCCTGCTTTGAACGATTGTGGTGACCTCTCAGCTGGTTTCTCTCAGCCCTAATTTGGAAGCTTCATCATACCCTTCCTCTAATTGCTCCACAGTTCACCATTATCCATTATCAGATGTAGCCCAGATTTGATGTCTTGTTCAAGGCAATCTTGCTGTCAATTTACCCCCTCCCAGAGGTCTACCTTTCTTGGACATTCATGTGGGTCTTGGCCCTCTCTGTCTGCATCCCTACTATCATCTGCCTGCTCTCTGCAGTCAACATGGAGAATTTCTCCGATCCTTAATGACCCACCTTCCCTGTGATACTTTCCCTTCCTACCTTGGCAGCATCGGATGGCTTTTCTGGTCATTGGGACCTATACTTATTTTCCCTCTGTGTCATATCCACATACAACTCTGTTTTCATATATCTGACTCATCGACTATAAACCCCCGGGATATAAACAGGTCTGGACTCAACTCATGTTTTATTCCACTGCCCTATATAGTGTCTGTGCACAGTAGGTGCTCACTGGTAGTTTACAGAACAGATGAACAAATGCATTTGTGAGGGACTGTTTGCTCAGCTTCAGCATTGCAGTTTCACTCTCTAGCATCTACGTTATTTTCCTGCCTCAAAATCTCTGTATTTGTTTGAATATAGATAAGAGATTTTGCATAACTGTAGCAGTAGGATGAAGGGTTTCCTGGGGTGTAGGCTTTGTTACCTAAGCTTTCCTGTTCCCCAAGTTACTTTCCAGGATATATTAGAACCTTCCAAAAGCTGCAGTTACCCTGTCATGTATTCACTGACTTTAATGGTATTTAGTGACCTGGAAGAGTTTGTAAGGAAGTGTGGGTTAAATCTCAGGAACCAAGTAGCCACTGCCAGAGTTCACAAAGCGTGGATATTTTGACCATGCACCAAGGTGGCCTGTTTGTTCAACACAAGACCCCAAACTCTCACCAGTCAGGCAGCTCTCCTCAGATCCACACAATTGTGAAATTCCAGAATCCTATTGCATGGCACACCAGGCCCCTAAATTGCCAATTTCAAAACCAGACACCACTATTAAACACTAAAAATGAAAATCTTCTTGTCAGTTAAGAAATTTTCAGCATCTTCATTTCCCTCCTGCTACCAGGCTATCAGCAGGGGGAGAGCATGCATGGATAACACCATGAGTGTGTGCACATGCGCACACATTCACACACACACACACACACACACACACACACACACAGTAATTGCAAGTTTAAAGATTAACAGGCTTGGTCTATCTGCTCTTCTAGTAGAAATGTTATATCCATCTTTTCTTTCCTTCAGCCTCATTGTGAGCAGAAACATTTTTTCATGGTAATAGTAATCTTTATTACACAGAGAAAAGCATCTCTCTAAACCTTTTTAAAATGTTTTTTTTTTTGAAATCACTTTTGGTACAGGCAGTAAAAAAAATAGTTCCCAGTAATTATCTAAAGATATTCATCCTTTTTCAGTGAATATTTGTCAGAAGTCTATAATTAATTTTTTATTAATCATTTAATACCAAAATCTCTGGTAAAAAAAAAAAATACAAAGCACTCTCTCTGGATGCCATCTCTAACTTCATGAAAAAGATGCCTGAATAATCACCTCCAGATTGTAGGACTCCATTAGTAAATTTAGAAAGTATATATAGGTTTAGATTTATCACATCTAAATTTAGAAAGTATATATAGGTTTAGATTTATCACATCATTTATAGGATCAATTATAACTAATTTTTCTGTATATGTGATGTTAAAGAAATGATCAGAAAACTTCTCCATATACAATGTGTTAGCTTTGTTCACTACTTTAAAGAATTTTCAAGCTTATAAAGTACCGTTTTTTTCATCAAGGAAAAAATAGATTATACATCGTTCAGGAAAGGAAAAAAAATTATAAGGAGATTTTGCCTATTGAATGTAATGGATTGTCAGGAACCCTTGACATTATTCTACAGGCGAGGCCACATAAAATCAATACATCTTAGGCAAGGTTTAATTTATTTGTAGGTTCTTACAACAAATGACTTACCTTTTTTGTTTGCCGTTTTTCTTTTTCACTTTTGCACTCATGAGTAACTACGGTTCTTATCCATCTCATTATTAAGCTCAAAACAAGATGATGGTGTCATTATTACCACATATTTTTGAAGGGGAGCAATCACAAAGCATCCAATAATCTAGAAGTTGTGCTAAACATGACAGTTAAAAAACACTGCCTTCTACCCTGTTGTCAAACTACTCCACTAAGGAGCTGGGCTCTACCCAAAATCATCTACTGTTTTCTCTCATGCCATGTGTCTCCTATGAAGCAATCCCCCCATGCTGGGAGTTCCTGTAGGGTTAGTGAATTATTTGAAAGCAGCATACTTCAAAACATGCACTTTATGAAAGAAAGTACCAGAGATTCAGGGCACTTACTTTTGATAGCTGATTCTATGTTGGTACTGTGGCCTATCAAAGAAATTATAGTTAAAAGTATTGGATATAAGTGTGTGTGAATCCCTGGGTTTAATTCCCAGCACCATGCACACATGCACACACACAATCATTGGCCAGTTCAGCATACCAAGCACTAGTGACTATTTGAATTCGGTCTAAAAAAAATTTCCTTTTTATATTATATGCCTTGGAAGTTTTCTTTTTGGTGTTGTTAAAGATAATTTAAACAGAATTATTTTGTACTCAGTCTAACAGGTATAATGGGCTACCAGTCCTCCACCCACTTCTGCCAAATCATTACTTTGTCAGCATAGCTGTTCAGGCAGCAGGAGAGCACCCTAGAGTCAGCAGCCACCTGAGTTTGATCCTAGTTATTCTACATACTGTTCATGTGATAAACCTCTCAACCTTTCTCTCCTTAGTTTCCTTATCTGTAAAATTGAGAAAATAATAATCCCAGTTATATATTGCTGGGTTTTTTCCACATTAAATGATATGACACATATAAATTGTGATTATATAGCAGACCTAATGTGCATATTGGGCCTGGTAAACACCAAGTGGCTAGTAGACAACCACTATTCATATTTTTAATTACAAGTGTGCACTTTGTAATTGGAAGGTGCAACACCATTACTTTGGCACCTTGGGTGAAGACTTTCAGCCCAGAACTAGAAATGCCCAGCCTCAAATGAGGAAGTTGAAGCTGTGTAACTGTTAGAGCAAGCATTTCAAAGCAATTCTTTACAGTGGTAATGGATGTGGCAAATGTGTGGATTTTGTTAGGATTTCTTCTGACAGCCATGAACACAGATATATTTTAAAGTAATGTAACTGTCCTAAATCTCGAGCAGGGAATACAATGACTTCTAGTATTATTTTTCACTTCTCCAATGACACTCTAGAAGTTATATTTGATAAATTCCTTAGAAGTTATTTGACTTAGAAAAGGCCCTATACCATTTAACCTTGGTTTTGTTCTACTCAGACCTGTGTCCAAGGCCCATCTAATGTAATATATCACAAAGGTTAATACACCAAAGCCTTGCCATGGCATGATTCCCAGGACTACTTTTTAGGGAAACTACCTCAGAGTGAGATTTTTGGAATATATTCGTATCTACTACCACTATAAGTTTAAGACAGACCCCTTCAAACCCAGTTCCCTTCTGGAGCAGACAGTACAACAGCAAAACCCAAATATGCGAAGAAATCACCAAAATTAGATATATTTGTATATATAGTGTTCATTGGATTGAACAGTCTCAAGAAATATAAGCTGGAGACAAATTTAAAATATGAAGACTTATGCTACTCCTAAAAACTATTAGTTCTGCCTTATGTTCTTGATCATTGATACTGCCATTGTAAAAACAATCTGGAAAAATTACCTAGATTGTCTTTTTGAAAAAGAAAGTTACAATTTGCTTTTCTCGAAACCTGAAAGACTTGCTAGTAGTTTACATAATATGGCTTCTTGGATGGAGTTCACACTACAGGTAATGATGGCAGATTTAAGGGTCAAAAACTATACATTTTCCTTAGTTCCTATTCAAGAATGTGACCCTTCCATTTTGAGTTCAAGTACCTAAGAGCACTGTTCAGCTGTCCCCAAATTAAATTGCCCTGCCACTACATACGTTTCCATCAGGCACCAGATCAATGTTAGAATAAAAATATAGAGCTTTTCAAGTTAATAATTATCCTTTAACAATTTGTTTTCTTACATGATCTTCATAAACAAGTGCTAAGTAGGCATTTTTTAAAAGAGAAAAGGAGACGTGTTACCTGACTTGACCAGATTCCATTAGGATTTAGGGGTAAAATATAAACTGATGCACAGGTCTCCCCACCCATGGGTTTGTGTACATTCAACTGTTTTGTCTTACTAGTTATGACATTCTAAAATTACTATTATAATATTTACAAACATAACTCTCATTTGATACCCTATTCTTGATCCCTCGGGAAAATAATATATGTTGAACCCATTTCTGAGGCAGACCAGATTTAGTAAAATACATCATCCCCAGTGGGCTGGTGGCCTCTCCTGTTGTCCTCAAGATCTATTCAAAGGAGATATGTGTTCTGACATCTGAGACTCTTCGGTTCATCTGATGCCACAATTTGAAGAAAAGCTCAAATAACCATTTTTTTTTAACAATTAAAACTTAAATTTCTTAAATTTCAGAAATAGCTCCCATGAGTAAAAAC